>NW_027096233.1:0-19054 GCF_019320115.1 Miscanthus floridulus
ACCAATAGCTAAACGTCCATATAGAATGGGAGTTAATGAATTAGAAGAGCTTAAGAAACAACTAAAAGAGTTGCAAGAAAAAGGTTTCATACGCCCCAGTTCTTCCCCATGGGGGGCACCTATGATCTTTGTGGATAAGAAGGATGGTAGTCAATGGATGTGTGTGGATTACCGCTCACTTAATGAGGTTACAATCAAGAATAAATACCATTTGCCTAGGATTGATGATTTGTTTGATCAGTTGAGAGGAGCCCATGTGTTCTCCAAGATTGATCTCCGCTCAGGTTATCATCAGCTTAAGATCCGAAACTCAGACATACCCAAGACAGCATTCACTACATGGTATGGATTATATGAGTACACCGTTATATCTTTTGGATTGACCAATGCACCGGCATACTTCATGTATCTGATGAATAAAGTGTTCATGGAATTTCTGAATAAATTTGTGGTGGTATTCATAGATGACATACTAATATTCTCCAAGACTGAAGAAGAACATGCTGAACATATAAGGTTGGTCTTGCAAAAGCTTAGAGAGCATAATTTGTACGCTAAGTGGAGCAAGTGTGAGTTTTGGTTGAAGGAAGTCTCTTTTCTGGGTCATGTTGTCTCCAATGGTGGAATAGCAGTGGATCCAGGTAAAGTGCAAGATGTACTGAATTGGAAACCACCAACAACTGTAAGTGAGATTCGAAGCTTTTTGGGATTGGCTGGATACTACAGAAGGTTCATTGAAGGTTTTTCCAAGCTAGCCAAGCCTATGACAGCTCTGTTGGAAAAGAATCGGATAAATGCTAGGCAAATTTTGATGAGCTAAAGAAGAGATTGACTACAGCTCCAGTATTAATTTTGCCCGATTTAAGCAAGAACTTCTCTATATATTGTGATGCATCCTGTTTGGGCCTTGGATGTGTGCTTATGCAAGAAGGAAGAGTGGTGGCATATGCATCTAGACAACTAAGGAAGCATGAGTTGAATTATCCTACTCATGACTTGGAATTGGCAGCTGTGGTTCATGCTTTAAAGATGTGGAGACATTATCTAATTGGACATAAGAGTGATATCTATACTGATCATAAGAGTTTGAAGTATATCTTTACCCAATCAGATCTGAATCTAAGACAACATCGTTGGTTGGAATTAATCAAAGACTATGATTTGGAAGTGCATTATCACCCGGGAAAGTGTAACACCCGGTTTTAAGGACAAAGCCGAATGCACACCATATGTGAGCCCTGGAAGTCAAATCTCACATATAGCTACAAATGAAGGGGCAGTATCAATTCGTAATGCTTAATATATAGCGAACTTAGCAAAAGAGATAACCTTAGAAAGCTATCAACGGATAGACAACTCTGATCTCCGGGTGCAGACTTCACTCCACTGGATCCAACTGACTGGTTGATCACAAGCCTAAAACTTCTCCTGAGGTGTGGGGGAAATAGCAAGAGTGAGTCCATGTCGAACTCAGCAAATATAACAACAAGGTAGTGTATTCCATAGCCACATGATCAATGAACATGAATAATCAATATCTTAAACAATTAACATAAATGATCATCTTAACAAGTAAAAGTCATCATCCCTTATGTAAGTGTTCCAAGGTCGCTCGTATCCGTGAGCACGGCTAGTATACCAGTTTGTTAACTCTGCGCAGAGGTGTACACTTTCACTGTGAGTCATGATTCTCATATGCCCGGGTTAGCTAGGCCCAAAACACAGAGAACCATATAAAGCCACCCAAGAGCTCGTCTAACCGGCCAGGGCCGCAGGGTCATCAGATATAGGAACCCCCCTTCCAAAAATAAAGTAAAATGCCGCTTCCAAAGCTAGGCTCAACAGGACAGAGGCTGTCCTATACCCAACTCGCAGACCTCTAACCAGCTAGAAAAGGGTTTCTCAAACGACTAGAGCCAGAGCCATATAGCCCTCACAGCTGTACGTTAAATCCTGGATAATCAGTTACAAGACAAGTCCTTATATTGCTAAAAAGTCATCTTGTTTATGTTTATAGCATATTCATTAATCAAGTTTCAAGATCATGGTCACAGAAAGAAAACCCAAGCTATACTTGCCTTAAGCTCTTATCTTCTTTTTCTTGTAGCCAAAACCTTCAGTAAACTTCTTCTTGATCTCCAACTTCTTATAGATCACCAACGCAAAACTCACCGACTGAGACCGATCACAAAGCACCACACAAGCATCCGAACAAACATGCATTGCAAACATAGTATATTAGAACAATACACCAATCAATAAAAAGGTTTGAAAACCAACATACGCATTGCTACGATCACACAGACGGGAGAAACACTCTAACCGGAACTACGGTGAACAAGAAACGACGTCCGGGAGTTTTATATTATAAAAGAAAAGAAGGACCTCCATGCTTGATTTATTTTAGCTAAACAAAACCATGTGAAGTTTATTAATTCAGATTAGTCAAATCATGTTTAATCCAAAAGTCGAGTTAGGATTAGTCATTTTTTTATTAATAAATATAGACGTATAATTCAAGTCAAATTATACTTAAATTTTCAAAGATGAAAGGACACATGAGAACATCTGTTCCGATTATATGTAATGCATGTTTGAGCTAAGAAGAATTAAAAACATGTTTTTATTAGCAATTAAACAAATTAATATTTTGTTTATGAAATGCCATGGTGCAGAACCTATGTTTGCTCTTATTTCAGAATATTGGTAGCATGCACACTAATCAAATTAGTATTTAATTTATAAAATACAGAAACATTCAAGAGAGTATCCAAACAAGCTATATACGATGTGTGTCTAAGCTAAGAAAGCTAATACCTGATGAAGATCATGTTAATATTAGCAAACTAATACTGCTTTCAAATTAGAAAACTAGTGGTATGCACGTTAATCCACTTTGGGTAATTCAGAGCTGAAACGATATTATCTATACAGGATGTTTGCTAATTACATACATGGTGAGACAAGGTCCTGTGCACGTGATGAAGGTATAGGCAAAGGAAATTCTAGCTTGTCCAAAAGAAAGCCAAAAAAAATTGCACACGTATGATGAAGGGATGACATCAGCAGAGTATTATATGTATTTGGCTGATAAAGCAATAGGACAAAAAGGAATTAAAGAGGCATCTGGCCCTCTAATTACCAGGGTGTTTTGCACTGACCTCACGATTGGACATAGATGAAGAGACATGCTTCTACGTCGAGGATGACAAGCGGCCAGCATGGCTTGCTCCTTCTGGTCGATTGTTTTTACTACGCGACTGCATGGACAGCAATCGCGATATCAGACGAGGAGCAGCGACGTCGGCGTTGATGTAGAGAGCGCAGCCAGATCGGGTTTCACAAGTGGGCTCTTCCAACAACAGATGGTCGATACAGATCGTCGATGCTGCACCACAAAGCACGGCAGGTGGCACAGGCGTGTGCTTGTGCAGTGACAACAAAACGGATGGGTCGGCGATCTTGCATGGTAAAGGATAATCTGGACGTGAGCACATGCATGCCAAACCATGGATCATACTAGTAGCAGCTGCACGTTTGCTGTTCCACGTCGTCAACAAGAGGTTGATTCACGTACGGCAGCGACGGACGCACGTATAGAAGCAACAGCTGTCTCTTCCTTGCATATACTGCACACATGGCCATGCATGGCGATCTGCTGGCCTGCTTGCATATGCAGGACCGGGCATCGCGGCACAAGCGGCCAGAAGATGACGAGATGACGACGGCGTGGAACAGTTCAGAGATAGGTCGAAGCTTCCCCTTGAACGGCTTTGGATCGTGTGGGCGGCCGGTGAGCCAAGATCACAAGGCGAGGCGGCGGCGGCAGATGAAGATGATGGGCGGCAGCTAGATCAGGATTGATTGGCTTAGGTTTGGGATTTTAGAAAAGAAACGATGACACAGGCCTGCTATTTATATAGAATAAAGATGGCATATGAGAAACGTCGTGAGAGTCCTAGATGTACACGACTTACAACTTAGTCATCGGATGACCCAAGGAAAGAGAACTAGTCGGCTACAAGAAAAACCGTCATCCAGCTAAGAAAGACAAAAGGATGGGTGCTTCCTTAAAAGATCATTTTTTATATATATTATATTATACCATCACGTTAAGGAAAGAAATGCAAGGAGCATAAAAATAGAATTGATAGGAGATGGATTAGCGAGCCGAGACAATTTCGATGACAGAAAAAAAACGCAGACATACCAGAGAAGGAAGGTCGATTTATCAAACACGTTTTGAAAACTTTGTTCACTCTCAACATAAAGTCACACAACACGCATACATCACAATAAAATATATGCACCAGCATGTGTGCACAAAAATGTTGCTACGGGCTATGATAAATTTTATAATTAAATAAAAACTTATTATTTCCCTATGTTTTCATGAGCAAAAATATAAAATTCAAGCAATTTAACTCTATTTTTCAAGAAAGCAAATTTTAGGGTGTTACAATTCTACCCCCCTTAAGATGAATCTCGTCCTCGAGATTCAGAAGATAGTGATCAAAGAGATGGGGATATTCCGCCATTGAATCTTCTTCACTTCCTTGAGTAGTTCCTTCATCTTGATAAAGATTCCACTTTACTTTACATACCCTGATATCCTTACTCCAAGAAACTTGCTCAACTAACTCCAAAATTTTGGATGGGTACTACTCCGATCAACTCTCAGGCAACTCCAAACCAATTCTCGGGTAACTTCCAACAGTTAGGTGACTCCTCTTTTTCCTTTTAGTAAACCCAAATGAACCATTGCGGGGAATGCTAGCTTACTCTTCACACCAACACTCTTTATGCTTCATAAAGGCCACCACGAGATGGTAGAATGCGAACTCAATCTACATGACCAACTCTTGTCCCCCACTGATTACAAACTTCAACGCAATAACTTTGTCCATGTTCTACCATATCCCTTTTTAATCCATACTATCCAATTTTCTACTAGACATTCCCGCATTCCAAATGATCCTTATTATTCTCTTGGTCCAAAGTAGATCCTACCACCAACTTCAAAATAAATGACCACGTTCTGGTTAAGTTGCTCAATCCTCGAACACAATTCCTTAGTTCTTGGTGTTGTCCGAATCTTCTTAACATCACTCTCCTTTGCTAAGGGCATTGGCAACGACATGCTTCTTTCACGTGATAACACTCTCCCAACTCCAATGATATTGTCACAAGCTAAAAACTAACTTAGTGGTTCTTTAGACTCTTATGATCCGCATATATATCATTCTTACGTCCAAGATAACAATACTTCCATACCCCACAATGGATAACTCCTCATCATGTGTCGGATTGTCCAACACACACTTTCTTAATTGAATTGACATATAAACCTCAAATCTTCAAGCATAGAGTACATCCACAATCTTGCCGAGACACGTTATAAAAGAAACTCTTGTGTCCAATATTGTAATGCCTCCAATGATCCTCTGGTAGAACCTTACCATTCCAAGAAAATTCGAGTCACTCTTGCATACTTAGGCGGTTCCAACTCAACACATCTCCCTTGAGTTCTTCTCCGTATAATTCCATCATTAGATACGTACCATAACCAAGAAGATGACTACATCCAAACTAAACTCACTCACTTAAGTTGTCATAGAACCAACTATAGAGAAGTCCAATCATCACATGTCTATGTCATCAACACCAATTTGTCTCAAGTTGATAGTTACACTCCCAAGTGATGATAGCTTTAGTAGTTCAAAGAAAAACTCAATCCTGAGAATATACATGCTTCTTGTAGGTGTTCCATCAAGTCACTGATCCAAGCAAAGGACTCTCGCACATGGATAGGCCTCCCAACCATAGAGACAACTGCTCATTCCAACTAAAATCTTTGAACGCATAAAACCTTTCGTTTCAACTTCTTCATCGTGGCTACCCCCCTTAAGAAAAGGTCAACTAGGGCACCAGAGGATAGCTTGCTTCTTCTCCTATCCAATATATTCCAAATAAACTTATGTGCAAAAACAATCTGATTTCTCCCTCGAGTAGAAAAATAGCAGCATAGTAAAACTGCTATAACTCTTGTTCTGAAAATCCAATAAGGTCGTACTTTATACCATTGGAAAGCTTATCAAATCCTCTACATCTTTCTTATAGAACAATTTTCCAGATTCCGCAGATAAATTTGTCAAAAACAGTGCACAATAAAAACTGTTCCAAATTTCAGACTGCACAGAAACTTTAACTTGTGATGTTTATATCTCCAAAAAGATAATAGTTATGAAGGTGATTCCAGCGGTCCATGAAAGGTACAGAGGTCTAGTTGTTATCAGAAAAAATTGACAAACTTTGCACGAACCAAAATTGCGTTGTGACCAGAAGACCGCAGACTACTTCAGATTCCAGTCAGCACAACTGCATCATCTTGTGTTTTTCATAACTCCATAAACAAAATAGACACCAGGGTGACTCTTGCGGCCAGAGAAACATGTTGAAGTCTAGTATTCTTCAAAAGTTTACCATGAGTTTTGATTGCCCGAAAACAGAGATATAAACCAAAGATGATAGGTTGCTCCGGAAAGACAGGATATGAAAACAGAAGAAAACCAAAACCCAACTATCTATTTCATTAATCCTTATACCTTAGGCCTATTAACTAAATGAAATTGTGGACAAAGACCACAAGATCATTGCAATCAATCAAAGATGCAACTCAAACATAAACATTAAGACAATCCAATCATACACCAAAGGTTCACAGGCCACACAACGACTCAACTTACGTTTCTATCGTCTTCTGCATATTAAGGGCAAAGGTCCTAAAGCTCTTCTTTCGATAACATGGGAATGTGGTAAGAGAAGATTCTAGAGCATATCAAATCAAGGAGTAGATGGGAACAAAGGTTTTAAAACAAGAATCAAGGAGGGGATGACTATCAAGGATAGAAATATAGTAGAGAATAAAATATCAAGGTTTATAGAACAAGGATTTTTGTTGCAACTTGTAAACCTTAAAACGACCAGTTTCTACTAGGCTTGAGTCCTACAGTCAGCATTGCTCTGATACCACTTGTAACACCCGGTTTTAAGGACAAAGCCGAATGCACACCATATGTGAGCCCTGGAAGTCAAATCTCACATATAGCTACAAATGAAGGGGCAGTATCAATTCGTAATGCTTAATATATAGCGAACTTAGCAAAAGAGATAACCTTAGAAAGCTATCAACGGATAGACAACTCTGATCTCCGGGTGCAGACTTCACTCCACTGGATCCAACTGACTGGTTGATCACAAGCCTAAAACTTCTCCTGAGGTGTGGGGGAAATAGCAAGAGTGAGTCCATGTCGAACTCAGCAAATATAACAACAAGGTAGTGTATTCCATAGCCACATGATCAATGAACATGAATAATCAATATCTTAAACAATTAACATAAATGATCATCTTAACAAGTAAAAGTCATCATCCCTTATGTAAGTGTTCCAAGGTCGCTCGTATCCGTGAGCACGGCTAGTATACCAGTTTGTTAACTCTGCGCAGAGGTGTACACTTTCACTGTGAGTCATGATTCTCATATGCCCGGGTTAGCTAGGCCCAAAACACAGAGAACCATATAAAGCCACCCAAGAGCTCGTCTAACCGGCCAGGGCCGCAGGGTCATCAGATATAGGAACCCCCCTTCCAAAAATAAAGTAAAATGCCGCTTCCAAAGCTAGGCTCAACAGGACAGAGGCTGTCCTATACCCAACTCGCAGACCTCTAACCAGCTAGAAAAGGGTTTCTCAAACGACTAGAGCCAGAGCCATATAGCCCTCACAGCTGTACGTTAAATCCTGGATAATCAGTTACAAGACAAGTCCTTATATTGCTAAAAAGTCATCTTGTTTATGTTTATAGCATATTCATTAATCAAGTTTCAAGATCATGGTCACAGAAAGAAAACCCAAGCTATACTTGCCTTAAGCTCTTATCTTCTTTTTCTTGTAGCCAAAACCTTCAGTAAACTTCTTCTTGATCTCCAACTTCTTATAGATCACCAACGCAAAACTCACCGACTGAGACCGATCACAAAGCACCACACAAGCATCCGAACAAACATGCATTGCAAACATAGTATATTAGAACAATACACCAATCAATAAAAAGGTTTGAAAACCAACATACGCATTGCTACGATCACACAGACGGGAGAAACACTCTAACCGGAACTACGGTGAACAAGAAACGACGTCCGGGAGTTTTATATTATAAAAGAAAAGAAGGACCTCCATGCTTGATTTATTTTAGCTAAACAAAACCATGTGAAGTTTATTAATTCAGATTAGTCAAATCATGTTTAATCCAAAAGTCGAGTTAGGATTAGTCATTTTTTTATTAATAAATATAGACGTATAATTCAAGTCAAATTATACTTAAATTTTCAAAGATGAAAGGACACATGAGAACATCTGTTCCGATTATATGTAATGCATGTTTGAGCTAAGAAGAATTAAAAACATGTTTTTATTAGCAATTAAACAAATTAATATTTTGTTTATGAAATGCCATGGTGCAGAACCTATGTTTGCTCTTATTTCAGAATATTGGTAGCATGCACACTAATCAAATTAGTATTTAATTTATAAAATACAGAAACATTCAAGAGAGTATCCAAACAAGCTATATACGATGTGTGTCTAAGCTAAGAAAGCTAATACCTGATGAAGATCATGTTAATATTAGCAAACTAATACTGCTTTCAAATTAGAAAACTAGTGGTATGCACGTTAATCCACTTTGGGTAATTCAGAGCTGAAACGATATTATCTATACAGGATGTTTGCTAATTACATACATGGTGAGACAAGGTCCTGTGCACGTGATGAAGGTATAGGCAAAGGAAATTCTAGCTTGTCCAAAAGAAAGCCAAAAAAAATTGCACACGTATGATGAAGGGATGACATCAGCAGAGTATTATATGTATTTGGCTGATAAAGCAATAGGACAAAAAGGAATTAAAGAGGCATCTGGCCCTCTAATTACCAGGGTGTTTTGCACTGACCTCACGATTGGACATAGATGAAGAGACATGCTTCTACGTCGAGGATGACAAGCGGCCAGCATGGCTTGCTCCTTCTGGTCGATTGTTTTTACTACGCGACTGCATGGACAGCAATCGCGATATCAGACGAGGAGCAGCGACGTCGGCGTTGATGTAGAGAGCGCAGCCAGATCGGGTTTCACAAGTGGGCTCTTCCAACAACAGATGGTCGATACAGATCGTCGATGCTGCACCACAAAGCACGGCAGGTGGCACAGGCGTGTGCTTGTGCAGTGACAACAAAACGGATGGGTCGGCGATCTTGCATGGTAAAGGATAATCTGGACGTGAGCACATGCATGCCAAACCATGGATCATACTAGTAGCAGCTGCACGTTTGCTGTTCCACGTCGTCAACAAGAGGTTGATTCACGTACGGCAGCGACGGACGCACGTATAGAAGCAACAGCTGTCTCTTCCTTGCATATACTGCACACATGGCCATGCATGGCGATCTGCTGGCCTGCTTGCATATGCAGGACCGGGCATCGCGGCACAAGCGGCCAGAAGATGACGAGATGACGACGGCGTGGAACAGTTCAGAGATAGGTCGAAGCTTCCCCTTGAACGGCTTTGGATCGTGTGGGCGGCCGGTGAGCCAAGATCACAAGGCGAGGCGGCGGCGGCAGATGAAGATGATGGGCGGCAGCTAGATCAGGATTGATTGGCTTAGGTTTGGGATTTTAGAAAAGAAACGATGACACAGGCCTGCTATTTATATAGAATAAAGATGGCATATGAGAAACGTCGTGAGAGTCCTAGATGTACACGACTTACAACTTAGTCATCGGATGACCCAAGGAAAGAGAACTAGTCGGCTACAAGAAAAACCGTCATCCAGCTAAGAAAGACAAAAGGATGGGTGCTTCCTTAAAAGATCATTTTTTATATATATTATATTATACCATCACGTTAAGGAAAGAAATGCAAGGAGCATAAAAATAGAATTGATAGGAGATGGATTAGCGAGCCGAGACAATTTCGATGACAGAAAAAAAACGCAGACATACCAGAGAAGGAAGGTCGATTTATCAAACACGTTTTGAAAACTTTGTTCACTCTCAACATAAAGTCACACAACACGCATACATCACAATAAAATATATGCACCAGCATGTGTGCACAAAAATGTTGCTACGGGCTATGATAAATTTTATAATTAAATAAAAACTTATTATTTCCCTATGTTTTCATGAGCAAAAATATAAAATTCAAGCAATTTAACTCTATTTTTCAAGAAAGCAAATTTTAGGGTGTTACAGAAAGGCAAACGTCGTAGCTGATGCACTTAGCAGAAAGAGCTATGCCAATGGACTTCAGATAACATCTATGTCAGCAGAGTTGTGTGCTGAAATGGAGTATCTCAACTTGAGCCTTGTCACTAATGCAATGGAATTGGTGATAGAGCCTACATTGGAGCAAGAGATACAAAAAGGTCAATTGGAGGATGAAAAACTTAAGGAGATAGCAGAGAATGTAGTGCTTGGAAAGGCACCAGGATTCAGAATGGATGAGAATGGCACTCTTTGGTTCAGAAAAAGGATATGTGTACCTGAAGTGAAAGTTATCCGTGATGCAATACTGCAAGAGGCCCATGAGTCTGCTTATTCTATACATCCCAGAAGTACCAAGATGTACTTGGATCTCAAGGAGAAGTATTGGTGGTATGGTTTGAAGAGAGATGTGGCAGAATATGTGGCTTTGTGTGACACTTGTCAAAGAGTGAAAGCTGAGCATCAAAGACCTGCAGGGTTACTACAACCAATGAAGATTTCTGAATGGAAATGGGAAGAAGCTGGTATGGATTTTATTGTAGGATTGCCCCGCACTCAAAGAGGCTATGATTCAATATGGGTAATAGTGGATCGACTCACCAAGGTTGCTCACTTTTTACCAGTCAAGACTACCTATACGGGTGCAAGACTAGCAGAGTTGTACATGGAAAGAATAGTGTGCTTACATGGTGTTCCCAAGAAAATTGTGTCGGATAGAGGCACTCAGTTTACATCGCAATTCTGGCATAAAGTACATAGATCTTTGGGGACAAAGTTGAATTTTAGTTCTGCTTACCACCCGCAAACTGATGGACAGACTGAAAGGATCAACCAGATTTTGGAGGATATGTTGAGAGCTTATGCATTACAGTATGGTGATAGTTGGGATAAGAGTCTGCCATACGTAGAGTTTTCATACAACAACAGTTATCAAAAGAGTCTCAAGATGGCACCTTTTGAGGCGTTGTATGGACGTAAATGTAGAACGCCTTTGTTCTGGAATCGGACTGGAGAAACTCAAGTGTTTGGACCCGATGTCCTTAGAGACACGGAAGAACAAGTAAGAATGATTAGAGACAATTTGGGAGTAGCTCAGTCCCGACAGAAGAGTTACGCTGATATTCATAGAAGAGAGCTGACTTTCGAAATTGGTGATTATGTGTACTTAAAGGTGTCACCAATGAGAAGTGTGAGAAGATTCAATATGAAGGGAAAGTTAACACCAAGGTATATATGACCTTTTAAGATCCTAGAGAGACGTGGAGAAGTAGCTTATCAGTTGGAACTGCCTAAGAGTTTGTCAGGTGTGCACGACGTGTTCCATGTTTCCCAATTGAAGAAGTGTTTGAGGGTACCAGAAGAGCAAATTCCTTTGGAAGAACTTGCTGTTAAGGAGGATCTTACTTATGAAGAGTATCCGATAAAGATCTTGGAAACTATCGAAAGAGTTACAAGAAGCCGAATCATAAAGATGTGCAAGGTGCAGTGGAATCGGTATACAGAGGATGAAGCTACTTGGGAAAGAGAAGAGGATCTGAGAAAGACTTATCTCCAACTGTTTGAGTAAGCAATCACCCAAATCTCGAGGATGAGATTCATCTTAAGGGGGGTAGAATTGTAACACCCTAAAATTTGCACTCTTTTAAAATAGCTAAATTGATTTATTTACACAATTATGTGTGCATACAAATGTAGGAAAATAATAATTTTATAAAACTAAAATCAAATATAAGATTAGCTATAAGTGATGCATACATGCTGCTGCATACTATTTTGTGAATGTTTGGAATTTATTAAAGATTTCAAAGAGAATTGAAATTGAATTCAAAAATGGATTTGGAAAATTGTTAAAAAAAGAAAAGAATCATTTTCCTCTCCCTCCCTTCTTGATTTTTGGCCCGCAGGCCTTTCCTTCTGCTAGCCCAGCTCTCTCTCGCAGCCCAGCTCGCGCGATGCATCCCGAAGCCCAGCTCGGCCTCCCCCTTGCGCACCGCGCGGCCCAGCCCCGCTCCGGCCCAGCCTTCCACGGCCTTCCAGCAACCGCCGTGCCTCTCCCTTCCCCAGCTGCTGACGCCCGGTCCCCGCCTGTCGACGCCATCCCCTTCCTCCCGCGCGACTCAGAAACTGCCTACGCATGCGCCTGGGCAACCGCCGCCCACGCCTCCGATCGTGGGAGCGCCTCCCCCACGCCCGGCCTCTTTTTAAGCGAAGCCAAGCCTCCCCCGCGCGTCCCTCTGCTGTTCCCCGCTCCGTTTTCACCTCGCTCTCGCCTCGGAAGCCCCAGCAACCGCTGCATAGAGGAGCTCCGCCGACCGAAGATCGCCGTCCGCGTCGCCGTCTTCCCCGAGCCTACTCCGACCTTGATTTCCCCGCTGTGAGCCTCCCCTTGCTCTCCTCTATCTCCCCGGCCTTTTTCTTTGGTGTTAGATGGTTCCTAGCGCTGTAGCCGCGTGCGCCGTTTGCTTTTGGACGCCGGCCATGGCTACCGCCGCCACGGCAACACCCTCTGGCCATCTTTTTGGCCCAGCCATGACCCCCTACTCCCCCCGCTAACCCCGGTGCTCTCGGTTATTCGATTGGTGAACCCTAGCCCCCTATCCGAGCTCGCCGGTGAGCTCTCGCCGCCGTTCATGGTGGAGCCACCGCGCTGCCACTGTTCCGACCGGCCTGCCTTCTTCTCTCTCCCCCAGATTCGTTTCTGGCCGTTCCTTTCTAATCCGACGGCTCTGATTGGCCGATACCTCTTCGGGGGTCAATTTGCTAAAGAGGCCCTGTAATTTTCTAAGTCCTAACCCGTAGTCCAAGCGTATTTCCCCGAGTACGCATTCTCGTTTTGAAAGCGTAAAGTTCACTGCTTTAGTCTAAAATACGTTTTCAGTATTTACAGAAATGCTATTTGGACTGTTTTGCTTATAAAATTGTCGTTTTAGCTCCGAATTGATCCGTTCAAATCGCGTTAGCTTCGTAATTCCATAATCTACATGTTAGAACCACTTTTAGTCAAGTTTGGAACTTTTTAATTTCATGGTTAAATTTAATTAAATATGTTGCTATAGGAAATCCCGTTTAAATCATAACTTTCGTATTTTAGCTCCGTTTTTCGTGAACTTCGCGTTGACGTGATCGTAGCGAGACGTAGATTATTTTTACAAACATTTTATTTTGTTTTCTATACTGTTCTAATGATAGGAATGTTTGCTTTGCATGAATGCTTTTGGAATATTGTATGTTGCCGTGTTGGTCGCGTTCAGACGGTGAGGAGAACGCTGGAGACCAAGAATTCTTCGACGACCAGCAGGACCAGCAAGAGTTTGTGAACCAAGGCAAGTATAGCATGGGCCTACCTTGATGTCCTATTACACTTTAATCAATTACTCATGTGCATGTGTCTAATTTTGATAACCCTAAGGACATTCTAGACATTTGATGCCTTGTTCCCTTGACTCCTATGGGGTAAATGCATATGGGTAGAATGCTAGTGCTCTAACTGAACTTGATCCACATGATGATGAATGATTCTATGGAACTAAAAGTTTAACATGATTTATAACAACTGTTCCATAGTGCGAAGGTACAAATGACTATTGATCATATTGCTCCCGGCCCTCCATAAGGACTTATCTGTCGGTAAAAGTTGGGACTGACAGTGCAACCGGGAGTGTCATATGGCTCTGACTTTAGCTCAGTAATAGGACCTTTTCTAGCTAGTTAGAGGTTACCTTTTTGGCGTTAATAGGGCTTGCCACATTAGGTATAGGGCTACCTCTGTTCCTATGAGTATAGCCGCGATGGATATGTGCCATAGGAAAGGGGGTTCCTACATCTGCCTGCTAAGGAAACCTAGCGGCCCTAACTTGTTAGAGAAACCTAGGAAATGGCTTCATAGTGTACCCTGCCCGCTCACCTTGGCAGTGACATAGGAGTAATTAACCCGGGTACATGGGAATCACGACTCGCGGTGAATGTGCACCACCTCTACAGAGGCTAACAAACTGTTATAACAGCCGTGCTCACGGTCACGAGCGGCCCGAAAAACTCACAGAATAACTGGATACTTGTTGATGATCATTTAAGATGTTCTATGATGCTACATGATACACTTGACCCTGATATCTGTTTATATGAGATTAAATGGGAGCTTAAGCATAATTTGATAATACCTGAGAATAAAAGCTTGACTTACTAAAAATGCTAACTGCAGTAAACCAGAGTCAACATTTTTGAGCTTCATAACCCCATGTTAACTTGTTAAGTACGGAATGTACTTACGCTTGTTTATTTTCTTTATTTGGATAAAAATCTCGGATGGGTAACAGATGACAACGGGTATGAGGATTTCCCCGAGGATTTTTAGGCTTGTGGTCAACCAGTTGACCTTCCCTGTGATGAAGCCCCACGAGAGAGTTACCTTTTATTTTTCGCTGTGATGTATGAGACTAAGTTATATTATGATTCTGATGTATGAGACACAGTGATGATACTTTATGTAATTTGTCAGCTTGTTTGTGTGATTGATTCCTGGGCACACACGAGTTTTGCGCATTCAATTTTATCCTTAAAATTGGGTGTGACACCACTTGTCATTAGATGCTACATAGTATGTTTTTCCTTTTTCCCTTTCCCTTTTTGTCTCCTCACATATATGCTAATGTTTGGTTGGGTCATTTTGGCCAGTAATTGGTTCCCAGCGCTAATGGAACCCCTTCCCCTTGCTTCTCGTTTGGTTTGCAATCAATTACACCATGAATAGATACGGGCCCATACAATTTCGTTAGCCCTTTGCTACAGACGTTATCTGATGTTGTTCTCGCAAGATCGGCCCCTACTCGTGCAGTAGCTAGCGGTTCCCTTCCACGAGGCATCATGCTGCATGGAACGTTGTTGCGGCTAGCCAAACTAGATTAAGGAAATGGAAGAGATTAAAAAATCCAACCAACAAATGTCGTTTTTTCTTACCCTGCAATGGATCACGGCGCTACTGATTTACCGTTGCCAATGCATTGCCTAAGCCCGAACCAAACAGTCCACGGTCAAGAAGAAGGGCGGTTGGTGGCAGACGTGGAAGGGAGGACAAGCTCGAGATCAAGACCAGGGCGGCTAAGTAACCAACTCGCGGGCGTCAAAAAAACTCAGGGTGGGGTGGCTATAGAGCTTGGAGTTGGGATAGTATGGAGCTCGGGGTAGGAGAGGGTGGTGGCTGACTAAAGTTGGTGAAGATGGCCAGAGCTTGAGGACTGCTAGGGTTCCGACTAGGAGGCCGAATTCGGTGCGAAAAGCAGGAGAGGACAGGAATCTGATTTCGGTTGACGAGGAGGGTGGATCTTACGTATACGTACAAAATCAAAGGTTGTGCGATTGGGGTGGCACACAGGAGAGAGGCGCAATTAGTGTCTGTGCAAATACTGGTGGGTGAATCGTGAAGACAGAGCAGGAGTCTTGGTGAGCCATAAGAACAAAGGTGTTTGAGGAGGAGATTAAACTTTTGAGGGGTGTCCTACTTTGGGTCAAAATTTCCTGTCCTGTTTCCATCTCTAGATTTGAGGGTGTCCGACTTTTACGGGTCCAAATAAAAACTCTGCTAAGCTTAAATTTTATCAATGGTCCACAAAAGTAAGGTTAATAAGGCCTACTTCTTTTGCCGTTAAATAAACATTTTAGCATTTTTTCCACGAGAGGAAATCCTATTTCCATTATGTCACTAATGGAAATATAGGTGTTTTCAGAGCAAGTAAGAAACCTGCGGCTATACCACTAACCAACAGGAGCTAGAGTTCTAACTCTGAACTGATTCTAGCGAACCAACATCAAGCAACCAACATAGACTGCCCCTACCAAGACAGTTTTTTTTTTTTGATAAATTCCTACCAAGGCTGTTAAGATATTATTACAAATCAGAAAAGTACTCGAAACACTAGAACATTTAAACTGCCACGTTACTACCCCACAGCAGCTCTACCTCGTCACTTCAGGCAGATTTGACTTCGTCATCCTGCTGTTCAAATACAGAAATGCTCCCTACAGGATGTCCGTACGGACGGACCGGACTGTCCCACCCCGCCCGCACCGCCCACCGCGCGCCCCGCACCTGGAGTCGCGCCTCCTGCTGCAGATGCGCTCCATCCGCCGGCGAGATGCCCACGGCATACCTTCACACCACCGCGAGCTTCATGCGCCGCCGCCAACCTCCGGGCCGCTGCGAGCCCCTACCTGGAGTCACGCCTCCTACCGCGGCTACACTCCATCCGTCAGCGAGATGCCCACGCCAGACCTCCGTGGCACCACGAGCTCCCATGCGTCGCCGCAGACCTTCGCGCCGTCGCGAGCTCCATGCGCCGCCGCCGACCTCCGCGCAGACGTCGAGCTCCGCAATGACGAGCCTTCATTCGTCCAGGCAGCAAGGTGACATTGCGCTGAAAGCACATGTTGCAAGCGTATGTTTCAAGTGTTTCAGGTGTTTCCGAGGTACGTTGTAAATGTTTCATATCCATGTTGCAAAAGTAGATCGGGATGTTGCACATGATGCAATGGCTATAATATGTTTGAAGTGTATGTTCCAAATGTTTCATCTGTTTTAGATGTATGTTGCAAGTGTTTTATCTAGATGTTGCATATATATACAAATGTTTCAAGTGTTTTCATACGTATACATTGCAAGTATTCTCATCCAGGTCTTACAATGTTTGCAATGGCTAACACACAAGTTTTCAAGTTTTTCCTGGTGTTTTTCAAGTGTTTCAGACATACGTTGCAAGGTTTCAGCTATTTTGGACATATATTGTAAATGCTTCATTTGAATGTTACAAAACTAGATCAGATATTACACATGTTGAATGGGACCACCTTACCGCAGCCGCTACTGCAGCAGTTGGGGTGCTGCAGAGCGGGCAGACGGTCCTCACACGCGGTTGGGTGACACCGGAGACATCTGGGCAGCGCGGCCCCCACATGGGCATGCGAAATGAGAAGACGTCTGTGCCTAAGCATCTCCGTTCAAATATTTTAGCGTTTTGAAGAGAAAAGGTCGTTCATTAATAATTAAGATGATAAAAACGGAGCGACACGGGAGCCAAAAGCAACAGGGCCGCCGGCCTAGGCTGCCAAATATCTTGAGCAACCATCACCAACTCGTTGCTGAAGTGAAAGTGGCGAATCTAATAATTATGGAAGATGAGCATGTAACTAGAGTAATAATCCCTCTATCTCATAAAAAGAATCGCTATATGACTCGTGCTAGTCAAACTTAGATTTATTGAAAATATTAACATCATTTGTATCTCCAAATATTATAAAAATATATTCAATGATCTATCCAATGATACTAATTATGTACAACAAAATTAATATTTTGCTATATGTATTTGATCAAAATTAAAGATTGTTGACTTCTTGGAAGCGAGAATAACTTTTTTTATGGGATGGAGGAAGTACAATTCTTGTTGTCGTACAAATGAGACACATTTTTTTTCAGGATACTCATTTTTTTCATAGTCATGAATGAAACAATTCATCCTAGTCATGAATCATTGAATTGTTTCATTCAGGGTTCAGATTATTCGCTATAGATTTTCAATAAATCTGATATTTCAAGTTTTACTGGTCAGGCCTAATAGAACTGGGCTATCACCTAAAAGTATTCATCTTTTGAATTCAGCCCACTAGGTAGCACTACTACGAATTTCATTTTTTTACATGTTTTTGACCTTTTCAACTCCAATTTGGTCCGAACCGGTGGTGAAAATTTATCACTCCCAGTTCAAAAGCTGGTGAGGCGCAGCAACAACTAAGACCAATCCTGGCCTGGAACATGCACTACCAAAAAAATAATTTTAGGAGCCGGCTGTCGATACGGACCCACAGGATACCCCACAAAGGAGAGAGAAAATCTAGTCTAACAAGGATTCTTCCCTTGTAATCCTAGTAGTAGTACTATTCAGTAATCCTACTAGTAACTCTCACTATAAACCGACTAGGACTCTGGCCTCCTGACTATATAAAGGAGGGCAGGGCTCCTAGACGAGGAGGACGACAATTGTACAACACAACATATCACAATCAATCCAACGCAAAGGCTAACGCCGACTGGACGTAGGGTTATTACTCGATCTACGATCGAGGGCCTGAACCAGGATAAATCGACTGTCTCTTGCGTTAACCGTCGAGTTCTGCATACGCCGAAGCCCGAATATACTGTCCCGGGGATCCCCGGGGCGGGCTATCGGTGGTAAAACATCGACAGCTGGCGCGCCAGGTAGGGGCTTCGGCGACTTTGCATCCAAGAGCTCGATGGACCTCGATAACATGATCTTCCCGACGGGATCAACTTTCATCTTCGGCTCATGGATCTGCGAGGCAGACAACTACGGCAAGCTTCAAAGCCGTCTCCTCGAAGATCCGGATCATCATGAAGAAATTCCTATTTCGACAACTACGACGGATCAGCTCACCAGAAGATTCGCGCAGCTCATAATATCCGATTCAAATAAAATTTCACGGCTACGCGCATCCGACTCGAATTCAAGCTCTGTATCCAAGGTGAAGTCTAACTCGAGTGCTTTCGAGAAACCGAGTTCTTTTTTGGCAGGATTCCAGAGCACAACCCAAAATAACTCGGATTACCCTCAGAGTTCTTTCAAAAAGTCGAGTTCTTTTCCATTTGGGCTCGACAACACGGCAAAATCCTATCAGGGACAGTTCGAAAGGTCTTTCAATCCAATGCTTGGGATACCACTGACAG
>NW_027096233.1:23554-60000 GCF_019320115.1 Miscanthus floridulus
ACAAGGATGAATAACAATGAAGACCAATCACCTCGGAATCAATGATGAACACAATGATTTTTACCAAGGTTCACTTGCTTGCTGGCAAGCTAGTCCTCATTGTGGCGATTCACTCACTTGGAGGTTCACGCGCTAATTGGCTTCACACGCTAAAGCCTCAATAGGGTGCCGTACAACCAACACAAGATGAGGATCACACAAGCCACGAGCAATCCACTAGAGTACCTTTTGGCTCTCCACTGGGGAAAGGTCAAGAACCCCTCACAATCACCACGATCGGAGCCGGAGACAATCACCAACCTCCGCTCGATGATCCTCGCTGCTCCAAGCCATCTAGGTGGTGGCAACCACTAAGAGTAACAAGCGAAATCCGTAGCGAAACACGAACACCAAGTGCCTCTAGATGCAATCACTCAAGCAATGCACTTGGATTCACTCCCAATCTCACAAAGATGATGAATCAATGATGGAGATGAGTGGGAGGGCTTTGGCTAAGCTCATAAGGTTGCTATGTCAAAGCAAATGGCCAACAGAGTGAGCTTGAACCAGCCATTGGGCTTAAATAGAAGCCCCCATGAAATAGAGCCATTGTACCCCTTCACTGGGCACAACACGGGCTAACCGGACGCTCTGGTCATGTTGACCAGACGCTGGACCTCAGCGTCCGGTTGCCCGATGATAGCCACGTGTCTCGATCTCAATGGTCACTTGAGTTGACCGGATGCTATGCTATAACTGACTGGATGCTGAGCCACCTGCGTCCGATCGTTTCCAGTAAGGTTGCAGAAATGCATTTTGCCCACTAGACGCGTCCGGTCATGCACGACTGGACCCTGCCAGAGTCCGGTCAGAGACCCTAGCCTCTGTGCACTGCTCGACAACAGGACCGGACCTTGCCTCCAGCGTTCGGTCGCTGAGCGACCTAGTGTCCGGTCATAAGACCAAAACACACGCCCTCTGCTGCCACTAACCGGACACGCCGGTCCAACCAAGACCAGCGTTCGGTCACTTATAGTGACCTCCATCTGTTCTGTCTAGGGCACCGGTGGCACCGTCGGACTGTTCACACTCTACGAGCGGACACTCCGCCGGTGAAGTTCCTAACCCTTTGCTCAAATGTGCCAACCACCAAGTGTATCACCTTGTGCACATGTGTTAGCATATTTTCACAAACATTTTCAAGGGTGTTAGCACTCCACTAGATCCAAAATGCATATGCAATGAGTTAGAGCATCTAGTGGCACTTTGATAACCGCATTCCAATACGAGATTCACCCCTCTTAATAGTACGGCTATCAAACCTAAATGTGATCACACTCTCTAAGTGTCTTGATCACCAAAACAAAATAGCTCCTATGGTTTATACCTTTGCCTTGAGCTTTTTGTTTTTCTCTTTCTTCTTTCCAAGTCGAAGCACTTGATCATTACCATGGCAACATCTTCATCATGCTATGATCTTCATTTGCTTCACGACTTGGAGTGTGCTACCTATCTCATGATCACTTGATAAACTAGGTTAGCACTTAGGGTTTCATCAATTTACCAAAACCAAACTAGAGCTTTCAATCTCCCCCTTTTTGGTAATTGATGACAACCCTTATACAAAGATATGAATTAAAATTCAATTGAATCTATGTTGCTTGACCAAGCATATTTACCATATGTAAAAGGATATGGACAAGTTTCATGAACCCCATATGGTAGCAATTGCTCCCCCTACATATGTGCGAAGAGTTTAGATTGTAGCTTGCACATATGCTTAGATAGGAAATGTAGGAGACAATGTCTACCAAATGATGCTAAGATATAAAAGATGGACCTTTGAAGCATGATACAAATCGGAGTGCACCATTATATCATCCTTAGCACCATGGTTAGTTCTATACCACTTGTAAACATACTTTGAAAAGATACCACTTGTAAAGACTTACATGGAAATGAAAGTTATCTAGTGATTTTATTTCATCATTCAATCTTACAACTAGCATATATCACATAAGCATGGATATTTTGAATTTTAGAACTTATGCCATGCAAGCAAACATATGAAATGCACATTCAAATGCACCATACAAGTTCATGAGCTTGCTCCCCCTACTTGTGTGCTCAAAATTTTAATTGATCCCTTTCCTTTGTCATATCTGTCCCCCTATGTCAAACTCTCTCCCTATTACTTATATCTTTGTTTCTCTCCCCCTTTGTCATCAATGACCACAAAGACTTAAATTATAGATAGGTTGAGATTTATCAATGTCAATCAATGGGGTGAGGATCATATTCCCAAATTTGGTCCAATCTAGATTATTTGCCAAAGATATTTAACTCGGATTGATCCAAGGACAAGCTTCTTCACACCTCCAAATAAGGGTTATCTTGTACCATGTTGAGTTAAACACTTAGAGCTTATTTTCTAGATTAAACACTAGGTTTACAAGCCCACAAACATGTCATATGCTACCACTAGATCAAGTCAAGTATAGCAGCAATAGTGATACCATATAAACATCAAATTCATTTGATTTTCATGAATGAGCCTAATAAAATGTGAGAAATGACTAGATGCACTAAACATGTCCTTAGCAAAGATGTATGTCATGCCAATCAACTTTTACCTTAGATAGCTCGAAGGAGAGGCATGTCATAGTGAGGGGGTGCATCAACACATATTTGAGAAATCCAATATGTTCAACTCATTCCTTAGCTTGCAAAACCTTTTCTCATCCAATGGCTTGGTGAATATATCGGCAAGTTGATCTTCGGTGCCTACACTCTCAATGCAAATGTCCCCTTTTTGTTGGTGATCTCTTATGAAATGGTGGCGGACATCAATGTCCTTTGTTCTTGCATGTTGAACCGGATTGTTGGTCAACTTGATTGCACTCTCATTGTCACATAGCAATGGCACTTTCTTGAATTTAATTCTAAAGTCACTCAAAGTAGCCTTCATCCAAAGTAATTGAGCACAACAACTACCGGCCGAAATGTACTCCGCTTCGGCGGTTGAAAGTGCTACACTATTTTGCTTCTTTGATGACCAAGATACAAGTGATCTTCCCAATAGTTGACATGTGCCCGATGTGCTCTTTCTCTCAACTTTATATCCCGCATAATCAGAGTCTGAATATCTAATCAACTCAAATCTTGCTCCTTTGGGATACCACAATCCAACATTTTGTGTATGCTTCAAGTACCTCAATATTCTCTTTGTTGCCTTCAAATGACTTTCTCTTGGTGAGGTTTGAAATCTTGCACACATGCATACACTAAACATGACATCCGGCCTTGATGTGGTCACATAGAGTAGGCTTCCAATCATAGACCGATACAACTTTTGATCCACCATATTTCCACTTGCATCACTATCCAAGTTGCCATTGGTTCCCATTGGTGTGCTAATGACTTTGCTATCAATCATTCCAAACTTCTTGATCATGTCCTTGATGTACTTGCCTTGACTCACAAATATACCATTCTTCAATTGCTTGATTTGAAGACCAAGGAAGTAACTCAATTCTCCAATCATGGACATCTCAAACTCATTAGACATCATCTTTCCAAACTCATCACAAAAATCTTGATTGGTTGATCCAAATATGATGTCATCAACATAGATTTGCAACACAAATAGATCTTTTCCAATCTTCTTGATGAAAAGAGTGGTGTCAACCTTGCCCATTGTGAACCCTTTAGAGAGTAGGAAATCCCTCAATCTCTCATACTGTCGGGGACCTAATACCAGGGTACCCTAGAAGGTGGAACCGATGACCACCGAACGTGAAAAACTTCTAGATGCATAAGGGCTCCATGTCATCCCTTGTTCGAGTGACAGGAGTTCGGTTCCGCCTCGCCCGACACCTTCGGGACGGGCTCGGTCTCGCCCGAGGGCCGAGGGATAAACTCTGCCTCGCCCGACGCCTTGAGGGCGGGCTCGGTCTCGCCCGAGGGCTGAGGGATGAATTCCGTCTCGCCCGACCCCGGAGGGGCAGGGTCAGCCTCACCCGACGCCTTTGTAGGATAACCCTGCCTCGCCCCAAAAGCTCAAGGCTAATCTTTGTCTCGCCCGACGCCTATAGGGCGGGCTCGGTCTCACCCGAGGGCCGAGGGATAAACTCCGCCTCGCCCGACGCCTTGAGGGCGGGCTCGATCTCGCTCGAGGGCTGAGGGACGAATTCTGTCTCGCCCGACCCCGGAGGGGCGGGGTCAGCCTCACCCGACGGCCCAGAACGAGCCTCGCCCTGATCGATATCTATCCCTCATAATGATGGGTACAGGACGAGATAAGACGTTCGGGTCAACCATGGCTCCAACGACCATACCCTGTGCCCTGGCAGGAAAAGGACTGCCAGGGAACGACAGGACTGATGCTTTAGACCCTTTCGGGCGCCGCAGAGCCCAAAAGGTATTACAGGTGTGTGCACCTCACCCTGTAGAGTTGTAGGCGCCGCCTTCAGCTCTGGGACACGGAACCCGACGAAGATATACGACAACCGCTATGCTCCAGGAAAGGATTTGCTATCTCCACGAACGATGGGTATTCCGTCACCACACAGTGGACCCAAGGGAGCGGCGCCCGCTTCCCGACCCCTCAGGTCCTCTCAGTCAGAAGGCCTTGACCACGGCGTTACACTGGACCCCGACCTTGCATTCTCCCGACGAGGACTCATGAGAACCAGAAGGCGTGCGGAGCAAGGCTGGGGGAGGCTCATAAGTCAAAACCACTGTACTACAGCCCATACCCTGCGCAGGGCAGCATTCTGTGACTAACCTGACATCCTACAGAAACACTTATCTTCCTTCGCACTCATCAGAGTGGAGGACCTGACCAGGTAGACGTGAGCCACAAGACTAAGTAGAGTACGCGTCCTGGAGTCCTTACCCTTGTAAAGCCATCCCCTTCATCTATAAAAGGGGATGCGCTTCTTCCATCAAAGGGGACCGAAGAAAAAAGAACACCGAACAAGAGAACGCACTCATACGCATAGTCAAGCGGCTACGAAGCTCTTGACCACCTTTCAACCCTTCCATCAGAGACTTGGGACCAGTCCCTCTCTCGATAGTTTGTACCCCTTACCACAGACCGTTCACGGTGCTAATAACACAAGCAGCAGCAAACTGGACATAGGGACGTTCCGCCCGAACCAGTATAAATCTTGTGTCCTTTAGCACACCATCCGAGCCTAACGCGCATTACTATAAATTAACTTGCCGGTGCTTGTACGAAACACCGACAGTTGGCACGCCAGGTAGGGGCTTTGCGCGTTCCAAATCAGGTCTCGGATGGCCACCCACGCAATCACCTGGGCCCCGGGCGCACCCGTGCGTTTCGGCGACCTGGATTTCATCATCACACTAGGAGGAGAGCTGGCGCTGACTCACTCAGCCGCCCCATCTCCCCCTTCGATCAACCTCAGCCGTCTCAGGCTTAGGGGCCCACCGGGCAACTCCCGGGGAGTCCCGTCACCCAAGGAGGCCTCTCACAACACCACCATGTGTCCAGAAGGGTCCGTATGGAGCGCCCCGACAGCGTTTCCGTTCGGTCTCCGCAACGTTGCGGCAACCTCTGGCCACCTTCTGGCGCTACGTGTGGTTCAACCACCCACGGACATCGAGTTCATGGGGGCGATTGAGCGGGATACGGAGACCCTCTACGAGCTTCTCAACGAGGAACCTGTATCGCTCTCCAGCTTAGATTCCAGTAGGGGGAGCCACCACCCTTCCCGGGAATGCTACGTGACCCAGACCCCCGAGGGTCACGTCGAAAGCGCCCCCAGGGAAGAGGCCACCCCTACAAACAATCCTGACAGCAGATCCGGGGAAGAAGGGACGGCCCCATCTCACCTGAGGATGGAGCAGCTAAGGGCTCGTCAGCAAGAGATCGATGAGGCCGGGCAAGGGCTCGCACGGGAATACGCGGACATCAATCGCGAGATTGAACGCCGCAAAGACGGGGGGCGCGCGCGCGCCACGGCCCGCACCGTACATCAAAGGATCCTCACTGACGATGGGGCCTTTCCTCACTTTGCTCGAGCTAGCCAGAACATCGCTGCAGCAACCGCCTTGCTGCATGGCCTCCCGGAGGCCGCGACGTCCGAGGATCGACGCGCTTATCGGGAGATTCGCACGTTGCTCGAGCGTGCAGCAGCGTAGCAGGCGGAAAGTTCGTTGTCTCGACGACGCGAACCCGACACCAGCCAGTGCACGCCCTCAGTGCGTCCCACCAAGGACGCATCCGTACACCAAACGCCGCTAGCCGGCGGGCAGCCCTCCATCGTCCCTGTACATCAACGCCTCGGTCGTGGCCGCGACGTACGCAGCATCATCAACGCCCGGAGACGTGCCCACGGCGACGAAGGAGAAGCAGCGCGCCGCGGCTATCATCCCCGACGTGGTGGGCGCTACGACAGCAACGAGGACCGAAGCCCGAGCCCCGTCCTGCCAGGCCCTCAGGGCTTTGGACGGCACATCCTCAACGCTGCGTTCCCTCTAAGGTATCGACCACCTACGAACATTCCTAAATATTCTGGCGAAACAAATCCCGGGCTTTGGCTCGAAGACTATCGGCTTGCATGTCAGGCCGGTGGTGCGAGTGATGATGACTTCATTATTCGTAATCTCCCGCTGTTCTTGGCCGACTCGGCACGAGCATGGCTGGAGCACCTACCGTCCAATACTATTCAGAGTTGGGCGGATCTGACTGAGATCTTCGTGGGTAATTTCTAGGGCACGTACAAACGCCCTGGAAACCCATGGGACCTCAAGAACTACCGTCAGAAGGCCGATGAAACCCTCCGCGGGTACATCCGGCGCTTTTCCCGACAGTGCAATGAGCTCCCAAACGTCGCCGACGCCGACATAATAGGAGCCTTTCTGTCCGGGACGACCTGCGAGTCCCTGGTCCACAAGCTAGGACGCAGGGGCCCACGAACTACCAAGGAACTTCTGGACATCGCCACCAGTCACGCCTCTGGAGAAGAGGCGGTCGGAGCCATCTTTGATCGCTCCGACAGAAAGACAAGGCGGGACGAGGACGCCAGCGAAGGCACCTCCAACCGTCCCGCCAAAAGGAAAAATAAAAAGCAACGGCGCGACAACTCACTCGCGGCCGCTGCCGACCGCAAAGGTGGCCGGAAGCCCGCGGAGGGCACTCCAAACCATTTCGAGAAAATGCTCGAGGGGCCACGCCCAAACCACGCCTTCCCGGCCAAGCACCTATACAAGGAATGCGGCCTTATGCGCAAATACTTGGCCGGGGGCCTGAACAAGGAGGAGCAGGGGAAGGAGCCTGTTCCCACCACCAACGACACGGAGGAGAAGGACGACACCTTCCCAACTCCAACCGGTGCCCTCATGATCTTCGGAGGATCGACGGCCTACGACTCTAGGCACCACCAGAAGGTCGCACGTCGAGAGGTCTATACCACTGGACCGGCTATGCCAACTTATCTTCGGTGGTCGGAATCCGCCATAACTTTCGACCGGACCGACCATCCGGATGCCATCCCACACCTGGGAAGGTATCCGCTTGTCGTCGACCCGATCATCGGTCCAAAGCGGCTAACCAAGGTACTGATGGATGGGGGCAGCGGCCTCAACATCATGTACGCCAAGATGCTCGATGAAATGGGCGTCGACCGAACGCACCTCCGTCCTGTTCAAGCACCTTTCCATGGCGTCGTGCCTGGAAGGCAAGCCGTGCCACTAGGGCAGATTGACCTGCCCGTCACTTTTGGGGATCGATCCAATTACCGGACCGAGACCCTCACCTTCGATGTATTGGGGTTCCCGGGGACTTTCCACGCCATTCTGGGGCGACCATGTTACGCGAAGTTCATGGCTGTACCCAATTACACATACCTGAAGCTGAAGATACCGGGCCCCCGTGGGATAATCACCATCGGCACCTCCTTCCAGCGCGCTTACGAGTGCGAGGTCGAATGCTGCGGACACGCATCCGCGGTCATCGCATCCGAAGAGCTCGCCACCCTGACGGAGGAGGTCATTGAAGGGACACCCGACGCAAAGAAGTCGTCCGGATCATTCGAATCAGCAGAGGGTTCCACGGACATCCTCTTGGATCCTAGTAGCTCCGAGGGTAAAAAAGTCCGAATCGGGACCGCACTCTCCTCCGCGTAGGAAAGCGCGCTCGTCGACTTCCTCCGCGCCAACAAGGACATCTTTGCGTGGAAACCCTCGGATATGCCGGGCATCCCGAGGGAGGTCGCCGAGCATACTCTCCAAATCCTCCCGGGATCCAAGCCGGTGAAACAACGCCTGCGCCGCTTCGACGAGGAGAAACGCAGGGCCATCGGCGAGGAGATAGCCAAACTACTGGCCGCAGGATTCATTAAGGAAGTATACCACCCAGAGTGGTTAGCAAATCCTGTTCTTGTCCGGAAAAAGAGCGGGAAATGGAGGATGTGTGTTGATTATACTGGCCTCAACAAATCATGTCCAAAGGATCCATTTCCTTTGCCACGAATAGACCAAATAGTCGATTCCACCTCGGGGTGCGAAACCCTCTGTTTCCTTGACGCATACTCAGGCTATCATCAAATCGCGATGAAAGAGTCCGACCAGCTCGCGACATCTTTTATCACGCCCTTTGGATCATTTTGCTACGTTTCAATGCCGTTTGGTCTGAAGAACGCTGGGGCAACGTACCAGCGCTGTATGCTTAGTTGCTTTGGAGATCTCATCGGGCGAACCGTTGAGGCCTATGTCGACGACATTGTAGTGAAGTCCAAGCGGGCTGACCACCTTGTTGCCGACCTTGAACGCACCTTTGCGAAACTCCGAGCGAACGGCATCAAGCTCAATCCCGAAAAATGTGTTTTCGGGGTCCCAAGGGGCATGCTGCTCGGCTTCATCGTCTCCATGCGTGGCATCGAGGCCAACCCAGAGAAGATATCAGCCATCACGAGGATGGGCCCGATCCAAAACATAAAGGGGGTTCAGCGGATCACCGGGTGCCTTGCCGCCCTCAGCCGATTCATTTCACGCCTCGGCGAATGAGGACTCCCCCTTTATCAACTCCTGAAGAAAACGGACCGTTTCGAGTGGACGGCCGAGGCTCAGGAGGCACTTGACATGGTTAAACAATTTTTAACTAAGCCACCGGTCCTAGTTCCTCCATGCGATGGAGAATCTCTCCTACTATATATATCGGCCACCACCCAAGTGGTTAGCTCCGCCTTAGTAGTAGAGCGGGAGGAAGAGGGGCACGCCTTCAAGGTGCAGCGCCCTATATATTTCATCAGCGAGGTGTTATCCAACTCCAAAACCCGCTACTCCCAGATCCAGAAACTCCTCTACACCGTCCTCATCACAAAAAGGAAGCTACGCCACTACTTCGAGTCACACCCCGTAACAGTAGTGACGTCTTTCCCCCTCGGCGAGGTCGTTCGTAGCCATGACGCTACGGGAAGAACCGCAAAGTGGGCACTCGAGCTGATGGATCAGGGCATTTCTTATGTCCCCCGAACGGCGATCAAATCTCAGGCGCTAGCTGACTTCATCACGGAGTGGACCGAGGTCCAGATGCCACCAGCAGCCGTCAACCAAGAGTACTGGATAATGTACTTTGACAGATCGCTGATGAAGAAGGGCGCCGGAGCAGGACTAGTCTTTGTATCCCCCCTCGGGGTACATATGAGGTACATGGTTCGGCTTCATTTTCCCTCATCAAACAATGCTGCAGAATACGAAGCACTCATCAATGGCCTACGAATCGCCATCGAACTGGGCATCCGACGCCTCGATGTCAGGGGCGACTCTTAGCTGGTCGTCAACCAGGTCATGAAAGAGTCAGGCTGCCACGATATCAAGATGGAGGCATACTGTCAAGAGGTCCGACGTCTGGAGGACAAATTCGACGGCCTCGAACTCAATCATATCCCCAGACGTCTCAACGAAGCGGCCGACACACTCGCAAAAGCAGCATCCAACCGAGAGCCAGTTCCAACAGGCGTCTTTGCCAGTGATCAACACAAACCCTCGGTATGCTATGCGGGGTCGAAACAAGCCGACGATGGCCCTTCAAGTCCGACTCCCAAGGCCGATCCGCCAACTGCTCCTCCCGACCCCGAGGTCATGGAGCTTGAAGAAGACCCAGCAATGGAGTCCAATCTTCCCAATGACTGGAGAACGCTTTACCTCGACTATCTCCTCCACGACGTACTACCAACCGACAAGACAGAAGCCCGACGGCTCGCGCGACGCGCCAAATCCTTCGTTCTTGTAGAGGGCGAACTCTACAAACGAAGTCACATCGGAATTCTGCAACTTTGTATCCCTAGCGAACAGGGAAAACTCCTACTGAGCGACATCCACGGTGGAGCATGCGGTCACCATGCCGCACCAAGAACCTTGGTTGGGAAGGCATTCCGACAGGGTTTCTATTGGCCCACTGCAGTAGCCGACGCCAAGCAAATTGTACGCACCTGCGAAGGGTGCCAATACTACGCTCGGCAAACACACCTCCCGGCCCAGGCTCTCTAGATGATCCCCATCACGTGGCCCTTCGCGGTCTGGGGGCTTGACCTGGTTGGGCCACTTAAAAAGGCACCCGGGGGCTTTACCCACCTGCTTGTCACCATAGACAAGTTCACAAAATGGATTGAAGCTCGGCCAATATCCACAATCAAATCCGAGCAAGCTGTGCTGTTCTTTCTCGACATCATCCATCGCTTTGGAGTACCGAACTCCATCATCATAGACAACGGCACGCAGTTCACCAGTAGGAAATTCGTTCGTTTCTGTGATGAACAACACATCCGAATCGATTGGGCAGCCGTTGCGCACCCCCAGACGAACGGACAGGTCGAGCGCGCAAATGGCATGCTTCTTCAAGGCCTCAAACCCAGAATTTTCAACCGGTTGAACAAGTTCGGCGTGCGTTGGCTCGCTGAGCTCCCGGCTATGCTCTGGAGCCTAAGGACGACTCCTAGCCGGGCCACCGGCTACACACCCTTCTTCATGATCTACGGTTCCGAGGCCGTTCTCCCGACGGACCTCGACTATGGAGCACCAAGAATCAGAGCATATGACGAACAGGGAGCCGAGGCATCTCACCAAGATGCCATGGACCAACTGGATGAGGCCCGCGACATCGCCCTCCTCCATTCAGCTAAGTACCAACAAGCGTTACAGCGGTACCACAGCCGACGGGTGCGGGGTCGAGCCTTCAACGTCGGAGACCTCGTCCTCCGTCTTGTGCAGAGCAACAAGGATCGCCACAAACTCTCCCCGCCCTGGGAAGGGCCCTACATTGTCGTGGAAATACTTCACCCAGGCGCCTACCGGTTGAAAACCATCAAAGGCGAGGTCTTCACCAACGCCTGGAACATTGAGCAGCTACGTCGTTTCTATCCTTAAAATAAGCTTACACTTTTCCTTATCAGTTTTTATCTTAACAGAACCCCGATCCTTAGTGACTTCCGACCCCTGCAAATCGCGAGGGGTCAGACCTCACTCGGGGGCTGGCATGTGATCGTAACATATGTCATGTGTAATACAAGTATTACGTTTGTAAAAAATCCCTGTGTTATACTTACAAACATTCTCTAAGTTTTCTATTCGCCTCGTAAACGAGTCTCGAGGGCTAAGATCCTGGGAACCAATTCTGAATACAACTGGTAGGACTGCGAGACACCCACGCCCCAGCGGCTGCAACCTCTTTGCTCACCAGTTCAATCAGAATTAGTTCCCAGGATGTTCCTAGCTTCCTATGACTCAGACCATGAGAAGAGTTGGAAAGCGTTAAAATGACTTGCCATAAGCAAAGGATGTAATTTTGTTCATTTTTTGCACAAATTCACCACTTACAAAGCGATGTCATTACAAAAAAGGAACAATATACTCTGAGGACTGTTTACTTGGGGGCTTCCCCATAACGTTATTTCATTACAGTCTTGGTTCAGCTCTACCACAAGTACTACTGCGGTCGTCGTGCCACGCTCTCCATCGGTGACGTCCGGGGCGTGTACACGGGCCAGCTCGCCTACTGCGGTCGCCATGCCACGCTCTCCATCGGCGACATCTTTGCTGGATCCTCGAAGGCGCCACCATCTGCGACGCCTCCGCCGGAGCATCCGAGGACTATGCCATCGTCGTCAGCTGCAACCCCGGCAGCAACATCACCGCCATGGCGTCTGGGGACTACGCCATCATCTCCAGCCATAACCCTGACAACGGCGTATGGGCAGGAAACGCCTCCCGCCAAGGGAGGAGCGCGGCAAACGACGGCGCAGTCAACGACGTACGACGCCCACCGACGCCTTTTTTCCTTCAGCAGCAGCGACTCCTCAGCAAGGGCCGCGCGCACCATCTCATCTACATTGGATAACCTCCGGCTCGACATCACGCACCAGACTCACGAGCAAGTTTGTAAGTTCTCTATCTCTCTCTGGCATAACTCTTCCTCACTCAGGAACCACCGCGACGCACAGACGCGTTTGGCGGAAAGGAAGAAGAAGGAGAGATAGCGGCTCGGAGGCAGAGGGGGAGGTGGGATGAGAACTCCTCTCCCCCTCCCTATTTAAAGAGGAAGTGCTGTAACTAAGGAAAGGCGAAAGGTCGGACGAAAAACCGTCTCCCTTCCCCTTTTTTAATACGCAATCAATGCTGATTGATATCTGAGGGGACGCGCCAGAGGTGACGGGACGAACCCCGGTCTACGAGGCGTCCCTCTTTGGTCAAACTGAACACTGCCTGGGTATGGCCCGCCACTGACCCGCTCTGGATGCGGCGATTAAGGCACCCACATAGGCAGACAACTTTTTCGCCTCCCCATGCAGGACCACGGATGACCCGGCGACGGGACCTTTCAGATCTCCTGGGTCGGCCGTTCGGCCTAGAAGACACGACGAACGAACGACCAAAGAAAGATAAGCCTCTCAGCTTTCTCACTTTATGCGTTAAAATTTGTTCGCAAGATTCCGACCCCATCAAATAGCAGGGACGCGAGCATCACTCGGGGGCTGTCGAGGATGACTACCAATCTAGACATCCTCTCCACCCGACCCCTCCGTACGCTTGAAACTAAGGGCGCGACATACAGGCACAAAGCTTTGAGTAAAATTGGACGAACTAGCAAACCCTACGCCCCGATTGCTACAGTGTTTCTATTCACCAGAAAAATCATGCTCAACGTCTCTCGCGTCTCTAGTTTCGACGTCTGCCTTCCCAAAAAGGGGATCGGAGGGGTCCGCCTACAGAATCTCCCCCAAAGGAGAAGCTGTCAGGTTGCCCAGGTTAATCGAACAAAGCTCGGATTGTCACCGAGACACGAAAACAAAGAATAGCAATTCTTACGCAGGTTTTTTCAACCTCATCACAAACGTCAGGGCCCGAACCCATCTGGTAGGAGCTTTTCCGTCACTCATACCACCAAGGTAACGTCACCGCCTCTATTACGATTAAATTTTGCATTCAAAACATTACATATGCAAAACATTGCATCCCAACGATTCGTGTCGCACCACGAAACGGCTGTCGCCTCATTTCGATATAGGCAACCACAGGCTGAGGTTCGAAGGTCAGCCCACAAAGGGCTCGAGGCTGCCTCACGCCGAACAGAGCTAGGGAGAGATAACCGAGACGAGCCCCAGCGGCCCTGCCCGACCTCGCTCAGAAGCGAACCGGGACGTCTCGACCTTCTCTCGTTCGATTCTAACCTCGAGCCAAACCCGCAGAATCTCCATCGAGGAGAGGCCATCGGGCCCCCTGAGCTTATCGAATGACTCAGGCATCTGCCAGGAGGCGGGTTAAGAAGTTGTGGAGTGCCCCCAGAGGGCTCTGCCGACCCCATCAGCAAATGATGGACCCGGATTCCACACGAACGTACCCGTTAGCGAGCTCGTTGAGCGCGATACTCAAGCCGTCGAGGCAAGTGTCGTTCCCTCAGCCCCTCCGATTGCGAAAACCGAGGACGGGGTAACACGCAAATAACGTCCGACCCCTATCAGACCCTAACAAGGATTGGGGGCTTGAGCCAAACAATGCAGGGACAAAGGCCCCACCTTGCCGAGCCCATAAAAGTCCCCAGTGGGGATTTCCGTTGGAAGACAGGGCGGGGATTATTGCGCTGACATCCATTGTCACCAAAACCACGATTCCGGTCTCCAGTAACACCCGACCCCAGCAGGTGCGGGGGTCGGACTTTACTCGGGGGCTGTTAAGGTATGGCTACCTCCTCAAATCTCCTCGCATTATAATCAGCGGCATAATTCAGGGGAACATATTGGTAAGACCGTAAAAATAAAATCGCAAAAAATCAAACAAAACGAAATTAAGTCGCAAAAGCACGAAAGGCGTCCAGACTCGAAAAGTACCGACACTTGTCCACATATTACATATAAGCTGTTCTCAAAATTGTTCGATTAATTACTCCCGCGAAGGGAGAACCATTTCTTTCAGATTGTCTGCCAGGTTCTTCGCAAGGGGAGCGACCATCTTCTCCATTTCCTCCAGCTCTTCATCCTCGTAGGTGGACGGAAAGCCTTCGCTCATCACCTTCAGGTTTATTTCCTTCTCATAATGGGCGTGGGCGACGGTGAAGGCCTGGGTAATCCCGGCGTGAAAGGCACTCTCCTCAAGTTAGCCCACCCGAGCCGTGATACCTCCGACACGGGCCGCGAGCGGGCTGGTCTCCACCGGCTCCGTCACATTTAGGGCGTTAAGGACCACCCCGACCGCAGCTTGTAGAAGATCGTGCTCATCGCTCTCAACCTGAAGGGCCCTTCGCGTATAGGCAGCCTCTTTCTCCAGCTTGGTGGTGATGTTCTCAGCACTCAACTTTCCTTTCACCGCGTCATCGAGCTTCGCCCGGAGAGAGCAGACCACCTCGACGTCCTCGTCCACCTTTTGCTGAAGGGCTGTGGCCCTACTCTTGGCCTTCCGCCGGAGGTCCCGCTCCATCTCCAGCTCCTTCAGGACTTCGCCGGCCTTCTCATTGGCCGCGGCATTCCTCTGCAGCAGCTCGTCTCGCTCTTTTTTGAGCCTGGCAATCTCCTCTCCATCCAGCTTAGACCTCGCCGACAGGTCCTCGAACATCCCGTGCGCCTCCTCCGCATCCTGACGCGCCTGGGCCTCCCGCTCCTGGACAGTAGCAAGCTGGGCGGCCAAGTCTGCTCGCAGCCAGGCCTCCTCGGAAAGGCGATCCCTCTCCGCCTTCTGTTCGCGGAGGAATTGGGATTTATCCCGGCTACAAGCAACAAGAATCTGAGGAGGAAGAAGATTGATATCAGGAATACGAAAACACAAAAACACATGAAAAAAGAAGAAAGTCCAGAAAATACCTGAGTGGTAGGGATAACGATCTCACGGAGGGCTCCTCTGGCCTGGTCCAGGGCGTTCAGCATGGTCGAGATCCTGATGTCAAGACCCTCCCGCTCCATGCTCTCGGAATGATCATCGAGCGAGAAAAGAGCCGACGTTGGGTCCTGAGCGGCCATCCACTGGAGCGGCGGCTCCCCCCACGCAGGGGAGCGGCTTCCTCCCGACAAAGGGGTCGGTGGCGGCTCCCTCCTGACCCTGTGCGGCACCACCGCCGCACTCGAGGACCCTCCGGCTGGACCCTCCTCCGTCTGGACCGCTTCGAGCGCCACGGGCGGATCCACATGGGCGCCTGGCGACGCGGATTGCACCACGCCCTCGGGTGCCACCACGACCGCGTCCGGCTGATCCTGGCTTGGCGCAGTCACGACCACCTTCACCGGCGGTATGCGGTCCTCGGCCGGCTGTTCCACGTCCGCCACCAAAGAGACCGCTCGCTCAGTAACCTCCGCGGGCGTGGGAGCCACCATGGACGCCGTCGGCTCGGCCAACGCGGCCCCGACATCGGCACCACTCCTGCCTGAAATAGGGGTGACTCCAGGCGACGCCGTCTGTCCCGCTTGAAGGGCGAGACTCTTCTTGGGCGCCAGCCCCAGGGGGTGACCCGTTCGCAAGAACCTGCGCAAAGGTAATAACCATTAAGTCAAAATAAAAATGGAAAAAGGATAAAAACAGAGGAATCAACAGCTTACGTTGACGTCCTCGGCCGGCGGAAGCGTTTTAGGGATGGATCCCCAGACCCCTGCCCTGATTCATCTGGGCGGGACCGTTTCATGCCTGCCCCCTGCTCCGGGGCAGGGGGGTTCATCTCGTCGGGCGCGGCATCGGAGTCGCTCCTCTCCATCGTCTCGTCGGGCGCGGCACCGGAGCCGTCCCCCTCCATCGTCTCACGGGGTGCAGCACCGGAGCTGCTCCCCTCCATCGTCGCCTCGGGGATGGCGGCGACAGGCCCGCCCTCTCCCATCCACCGGTCCTCGGCCGGCACGCCATGCGAAGCGGCGGACTCGCCGGCCTCCACTGACCTCATCGATCCACTTCCCTCCGCGTGGAAAGGGAAGGGCCCCTGCACGGATGGGTGGCCACTCGTCAGCGTGTCCTCGTCCTCCAGGACACCCCAATCCACGTCGACGGCTACCTCGTCGTCGTCATCATCATCATCGTCATCCTCACTACTCACGTCCTCTCCCTGATCCCGTGCCTCTTGCTTCAGTCGTTTCGCCTTCTTCATCTCCTCCTTTGCCTTCTTATCCCACTCGGCCGTGAGTCGATTCGCCGCCGCCACAACCTTGTCCTTCAGCAGCAGGGCTGGGCTATCCTTGAAGACTAGCCCCCTTAGCTAGCCCCAACATTACAGAAGCAAGTGTTAAAAGAGGGAGATTCAGGAGAAAGAAAAGAATGCGGGAGAAGAGGGCTTACGAATTCAAAGAACCCAGGCTCCGGCCGCATTGGAGGATGCCCGGGCACCGGATACACGATGTCGAGGGTCCTGCCGGTGGAATCCTTCGTCGGCTCCGTCGCCTCCTTGATACGCTGCGCCACTTCCGAATAAGGGAGCGCCTCGTCAACGAGCACCGTCCCCTCGAACGATATCCCGGGCATCATCCGATGCAGGGGAAGCACACGCGCCATCAGTGGTGCCACCCTCCTCGCGTGGTAGGCGCCGATAATTCCCGACCCCTTTACACCCTGACCCTTCAGGGCATGGAGGGCGGAGAGAAGGTCGGAGATATGTTTCTTGTCTTTAGTCAGGACGCCCCAGCCCCACGACTCCGGAGCATCCACAATAAGACGTCCGGTGTACTTTGGTAGGGTGGCACTCACATCATCCTTAACATAAAACCACTGCGAATGCCATCCCTTGTTGGATGTAGCCAGACGCATGTACGGGTAACCCTGCGACCGGGTATGGCGTAGGTGAATGCTGGCACACCCCATCGGCGCATTCACTTCTTTCCCCCCAATCTTCCTCTTCGACAGACTAATGCTAAAGAAGTACCGCCACAGATCAAAATGGGGATCGATCCCCAGGAAACCCTCGCACAGGGCAACGAACGCCGCCATATGCTGAATCCCATTGGGAGTGAGATGCTGCAGCTCTACCTCATAGTAATCTAATAGCCCCCGAAGAAATCTATGCGCGGGTACCCCGAATCCCCGCTCATGGAAGATGGCAAAGGAGACGACATACCCTTCAGGCGGCACCGGCTCACCCTCGTCGCCGGGGAGTAACCACTCCTGGACGGCGGATAGTGGGCGGAGAAGGCCACGGCGGACGAGGCCCTCCAGATGCCGGGAAGTGATGCTTGATCTGCCCCACAACTCCATTGAAGCAGGAGGGGGGAATGGCAGGCGTGAGCTTAACGGCGGCTGGAACACAAACATAGGCTGGTCGACAGTGGCGATGCGGGCGCAAGAGGCTGGGAAGATTGGCGGCGGATGTTTCAGAACGCAAAGGAAGGGGAGTGAAACACGGGACCTTGGGGGCAAACCCCGCGGTTTTATAGGGGGCGACGGACGCGAGAAGGGCAACCGTCTGCCTCGATCTCCGGGTCTGCCACGCACGCCACCGCGTCACGTCGCGGGACACGCGCCCGCAGTCCCTATCCTCTCATCCCAAAAAATCTCGACGGACGGTTCGCCTTCCCCAAGCGAATCCGGACTCTCCACCCACCGGGGAAGCACAAGCCACAAAGGCCCGTTTCTTTTCTCGTTGGCCCACCTAGGGCCCAGCAACTCGCCGGCTGGCCCAACTAAGAAGGAATCCATGAACAATCCGCCACCAAGGGCAGAAGCACCAGTGAGGACGGCCCCGAATCAGTCCCCAGTAAACGGGACGCCACGACCCACTCGGAAAAACACCCAGTTGATGAAAAACTAAGTCCTTCAGCCTTACCCGCGAAGGGGCCGGTACAACCCCCCGGGCGACTCTACTCGAGTCACCCGGGGGCTCGGGGGCTACACCCATCGGGTGCGCTCGCACGCACCCTCCGGCAAATTAGCTTCAATGAAATCAAAAACACCCTCCAGGCGATTCTACCCGAATCACCTGGAGTCTCGGGGGCTACTATCGGGGACCTAATACCAGGGTACCCCAGAAGGTGGAACCGATGACCACCGAACGTGAAAAACTTCTAGATGCATAAGGGCTCCATGTCATCCCTTGTTCGAGTGACAAGAGTTCGGTTCCGCCTCGCCCGACACCTTTGGGACGGGCTCGGTCTCGCCCGAGGGCCGAGGGATAAACTCCGCCTCGCCCGACGCCTTGAGGGCGGGCTCGGTCTCGCCCGAGGGCTGAGGGATGAATTCCGTCTCGCCCGACCCCGGAGGGGCAGGGTCAGCCTCACCCGACGCCTTTGTAGGATAACCCTGCCTCGCCCCAAAAGCTCAAGGCTAATCTCCGTCTCGCCCGACGCCTATAGGGCGGGCTCGGTCTCGCCCGAGGGCCGAGGGATAAACTCCGCCTCGCCCGATGCCTTGAGGGCGGGCTCGATCTCGCTCGAGGGCTGAGGGACGAATTCTATCTCGCCCGACCCCGGAGGGGCAGGGTTAGCCTCACCCGACGGCCCAGAACGAGCCTCGCCCTGATCGATATCTATCCCTCATAATGATGGGTACAGGACGAGATAAGACGTTCGGGTCAACCATGGCTCCAACGACCATACCCTGCGCCCTGGCAGGAAAAGGACTGCCAGGGAACGACAGGACTAATGCTTTAGACCCTTCCGGGAGCCGCAGAGCCCAAAAGGTATTACAGGTGCGTGCACCTCACCCTGTAGAGTTGTAGGCGCCGCCTTTAGCTCTGGGACACGAAACCCGACGAAGATATATGACAACCGCTACGCTCCAGGAAAGGATTTGCTATCTCCACGAACGATGGGTATTCCGTCACCACACGGTGGACCCAAGGGAGCGGCGCCCACTTCCCGACCCCTCAGGTCCTCTTAGTCAGAAGGCCTTGACCACGGTGTTACACCGGACCCCGACCTCGCATTCTCCCGATGAGGACTCATGAGAACCAGAAGGCGTGCGGAGCAAGGCTGGGGGAGGCTCATAAGTCAAAACCACTGTACTGCAGCCCATACCCTGCGCAGGGCAGCATTCTGTGACTAACCTGACATCCTACAGAAACACTTATCTTCCTTCGCACTCATTAGAGTGGAGGACCTGACCAGGTAGACGTGAGCCACAAGACTAAGTAGAGTACGCGTCCTGGAGTCCTTACCCTTGTAAAGCCATCCCCTTCATCTATAAAAGGGGATGCGCTTCTTCCATCAAAGGGGACCGAAGAAAAAAGAACACCGAACAAGAGAATGCACTCATACGCACAGTCAAGCGGCTACGAAGCTCTTGACCACCTTTCAACCCTTCCATCAGAGACTTGGGACCAGTCCCTCTCTCGATAGTTTGTACCCCTTACCACAGACCGTTCACGGTGCTAATAACACAAGCAGCAGCAAACTAGACATAGGGACATTCCGCCCGAACCAGTATAAATCTTGTGTCCTTTAGCGCACCATCCGAGCCTAACGCGCATTACTATAAATTTACTTGCCGGTGCTTGTACGAAACACCGACACATACCATGCTCTAGGTGCTTGCTTCAAGCCATACAATGCTTTCTTCAACTTGTATACATGGTTGGGTTTCTTATCATCTTCAAAACCGGGAGGTTGCTCAACATATACTTCTTCATTGATGTAGCCATTGAGAAATGCACTCTTAACATCCATTTGATAGACTTGATGTTGTGGGCACAAGTATAGGCTAGCAAGATTCTAATTGCTTCAAATCTAGCAACCGGGGCATATGTTTCTCCAAAGTCAAGACTTTCAACTTGTGTATAGCCTTGTGCTACCAATCTTGCTTTGTTCCTTACTACTATCCCATCTTGATCTTGCTCGTTTCTAAAGACCCATTTAGTTCCAATCACATTGTGTCCCTTTGGTCTTTCTACTAACTCCCATACTTGATTTCTTGTGAAATTATTCAACTCTTCATGCATAGCATTTACCCCAATCAACATCCTTCAATGCTTCATCTATCTTCTTTGGTTTAATGGTTGACACAAATGAGAAGTGTTCACAAAATGATGCCAATCTTGATCTTGTTTGTACACCTCTTGAAATATCACCAATGATAGTGTCCAAAGGATGATCTCTTACAATATTCGTTGGTTGGAGCATTGGGACTTGATTGCTTGCACTTGCTTGATCATTTGGTTGAGATGATGTACTAGCCACTTGATCTTGTTCATTATCATGAGATCCACTTGCACTAACTTGATTTGTACCATCTTGCACACTTGCACTTGATCATCTTCATCATCATTCACTTGCCTAGGCCTCAATTCACCAACATCCATGTTCTTCATGGCATTTGAAAGTTGAATGCCTCTAACATCTTCCAAGTTCTCATTCTCTACTTGTGAACCCTTGGTTTCATCAAATTCAACATCATGAACTTCCTCAAGAGTACCACTATCCAAATTCCAAACTCTATATGCTTTGCTTGTAGTGGAATAACCAAGTAGGAATCCTTCATCACATTTCTTGTCAAACTTGCCCAATCTAGTGCCTTTCTTCAAGATATAGCATTTGCAACCAAAGACCCAAAAATATACAATGTTGGGCTTTCTACCATTCAAGAGCTCATATGGTGTCTTCTCTTTCAATCGGTGATAATAGAGGTGGTTGCTACAATAGCAAGCCATGTTGATAGCTTCGGCCCAAAAAGATTGACTCACATTGTACTCACTTAGCATAGACCTTGCCATATCAATGAGTGTTCTATTCTTCCTCTCAACAAGGCCATTTGATTGAGATGTGTACTTGGCCGAGAATTGATGTCTAATTCCAAATTCATCACATAACTCATCAATTCTAGTGTTCTTGAACTCACTACCATTGTCACTTCTAACTCTCTTGATGGTTGTTTCAAACTCATTGTGAATGCCTTTGACAAATGATTTGAATGTTGCAAATACATCACTTTTGTCCACTAGAAAGAACACCCATGTGTTTCTAGTGTAGTCATCCATTATCACAAAACCATATTTGTTACCACCAATGCTAGTGTATTGTGTTGGCCCAAACAAGTCCAAGTGCAATAACTCAAATGCTTTACTAGTGCTCATCATGCTTTTCTTAGGATGGATGTTTCCAACTTGTTTGCCAGCTTGACAAGAGCTACAAAGTTTATCCTTCTCAAACACAACATCTTTCAAGCCACTAACCAAGTCATGCTTAACCAATCTATTCAATTGTTTCATTCCAACATGACCAAGCCTTCTATGTCATAACCAACCCATGCTAGACTTAGTGAACAAGCATGTAGATAATCTAGCTTCACTAGCATTGAAATCAACCAAGTATAGATTCTTATATCTAAAGCCTTTGAAGATCAAGTTAGAGCCATCTACACTTATGATCTCTACATCGTCTACCCCAAATATGCATTTAAATCCAAGATCACACAATTGAGCCATGGATAGCAAATTGAAGTTCAAGCTCTCTACTAGCAACACATTGGATATGCTCATGTCATTGGATATTGCAATCTTACCAAGCCCCTTGACCTTGCCATTGCCATTGTCACCAAATGTGATACTATCAAAACCATCATTGCCATTGGTGTTGATTGAGTTGAACATTCTTGCATCCCCGGTCATGTGTTGAGTGCACCCACTATCAAGAACCCAATGCCTTCCTCCGGCTTTGTAATTAACCTACAAAAAGAAGATCAATTCTTTTTAGATACCCAAACTTGCTTGGGTCCTTGAAGGTTAGTCACTAAGCTCTTTGGTACCCAAATGGCTTTCTTCTTTGAGCCCATCCATAGTTTACCAATGAACTTAGCATTCACACCATTTGTACCCTTAGTAAGCATATAGCATGAATCAAGCTTAAGGGAGGATACATTAGCATTTTTGCTCTTGTTGGTGCATTCATGCTCTTTATGACCCACTTGCTTGCAACTAATGCAAAACCAACCATTGTTCTTCACAAAACTAGTCTTGTGAGGAGCAAAGGTCGCCTTGCCTTTCTTGGGGTTATAGCCTAATCCCTCTTTGTAGAGAGAAGCTCTTTGGCTATCCAAGCACATAAGCAAGCGGTCCTCACCACCATAGGCCTTAGCCAAGGTGTGAGTGAGCTTGTTGACCTCCTTCTTGAGGTTCTCATTCTCAACCACTAGTGAGGCATCACAAGTGAGACCATCACTACTAGATGAGGTAGAAGTGGAAGTGCTACAAGAAGGGTTAGTAGGAGCAACAATGATAGGCATAGATAGTGATTCATCAATTATGTGACAAGTTAAACCTACATTGCAAGTTTCAACATGCTTCTTTTTATTTTGCTCATCAAGCAAAGAGGAATGAGCCTTTTCAAGCTTTTTGTGAGCTTTGCCAAACTTCTCATTGGCTTCCTCTAGCCTCTCATGAGATGCATTGAGCTCATCAAAGGCTTGCTTAAGGGCTTTTAGTTCCTTACGCAAGCTTTTGTATTCCCTTCTCTTGATGTCAAAGTGTTCTCTAGCATCCTCTAGCATGTCAAATAATTTATCTTTGGTGGGTTCATCATCATCACTATCACTATCATGGTTATTTTCATTTTCATCATCATGTTCCTCATCGCTTTCATCGTCACTAGTTTGTACCTTAGTGGCCTTAGCCATGAAGCATGATGAAGATTCGAAGAGAGAAGGCTTCTCATAGATTGCAATGCTTGCAAATGCCTTCTTCTTGGTAGTCTTGTCATCATCATCACTTGAGGAAGCATCACTATCCCAATTGACCACATATGAACCACCCTTCTTTTTCTTGAATGCCATCTTGTCCTTCTTCTCTTTCTTTTCCTTCTTGTCCTTCTTCTTGTTCTTCTTGTTGTCATCATCATTGTCGCTAATGTATGGGCATTGAGCAACAAGATGATCTTTGCTTCCACACTTGAAGCACCTTCTTGACTCTTCTTTGTTCTTGGACGAAGACTTCTTTCTTCTATCATGATAGCCCTTCTTCACCATGAACTTGCCAAATCTCTTGACAAATAGAGCCATTTTCTCATCATCATCATCATCCCAAGATTCATCTTCTTCACTTGATGTTTCTTGCTTAGCTTTCCCTTGTGATGATGTGGCCTTGAATGCCACACTCTTCTTTTTCTCATCCTTCTTCTCATCTTTCTTTTCCTTCTTTTCTTCCTTCTCATCTTCATCTCTATATGTATCATCGGTCATGATATCTCCCAACACTTGGTTTGATGTCATGGTGTCCAAACCACTCCTTACTAGAATAGTGACCAATGTGCCAAATCTTGAAGGTAAGCATCTCAAGAACTTGTGGGAGAAGTCCTTGTCCTTCACCTCTTCTCCAAGTGCTTTGAGATCATTGATAAGCACTTGAAGCCTATGAAACATCTCCAGCACACTCTCATCCTCCTTCATCTTGAAGCTTGTAAACTTCTCTTTAAGGATATATGCCTTAGCACCCTTTACGGCTTGAGTGCCCTCAAATGATTCTTCCAACTTCTTCCAAGCTTCATGTGCCATCTCAATATTCTTGATTTGCTCAAATGTTCTTTCATCAACTGCATCATGAATGGCACTTAGAGCAATATCATTGTTTTAGAGAAGCACTTCTTCGCCCGTGGTGGGATTCTCTGGATCTTTAATCTCAATTTTGGTTTCTACCACCTTCCAAACATTTCTATTGATTGACTTGATGTGTGTGGTCATCTTTGACTTCCAATAAGGATAATTTGTGCCATCAAATTGGGGTGGCTTCTTGGTGTTGTTGATTTGAGCCATTTTTACACCGAAGGTTGTTAAGCCACAAATCATGGTGACCTCGGCTCTGATACCACTTGAAAGGTCCTAATGGCTAGAGGGGGTGAATAGCCTAATAAAATTTCTACAACAACACTTAACAAAATGGTTAGACAATTATGAGGCGAAGCAAGTGTTGCGCTAGCCTACTCAAAAAGCAAGCCACCTACCACAATTCTAGTTTAGATAGTATCTATTCACACAATAGCTAAGATACTACTCTATGTTAGTGTGCTCTCAAAGGCTAACTAAAGAGCCACACCAACCAAGCAAGCAAGCTCTCACAACCAGGTTGTAACACCTCTGGTGTTTTGACCTAATACTAAAATTTGACATGTCATCATGTGCATTGCAAAGCATTTATATAGTAGAAAATTTTGAATGCATTCACTATATAATCTTTATTTCATAATGTTGTTATTTCATGTGATGTGTTTCAAAAACCTTAAACAAAGATCATGACCACAAGGGTCAAATTTCATGTGATCATGTGAGACCATGTGTCATTTGACTCAAATAACCCTAATGGGCCATGTTACTGGTCAAAAATCAAAATTTAAGTAAAAGGAAGACAAATCAAATTTGAATTCACATTCAAATCATAAAAGTCCTTTTTGCCCCTTTTAATTAATTCAAAATCCATGAGGAATTTGGGGTTGAGGCAAAAAGCAAAGTTGGAGATTATTTTATGAAGATCAACTTTGGTATTCAAAGTTTTTCAAGTTTACATATAAAATTTGGAGTAATTTTGAAATGATTCAAATCTTTAAATGTACCCCAAATTTGAATTTCAAAATGGAGGCAGAATTTGAAAATGGTTCTTAAACCAAAGTTGTAGTACTTGAAAAATTGAACAACTTTCATTTTTGGAGATTTTCAACTTCTTTAGAAAATTTCTGAGTAATTTGAGAAATGAATGCAGTGGCAGTTCTGTAATTATTTCAAAAATCATCTCCACCTCACTGCTTGCCGCCGGCGCCACGCGGGGGGGTCACCGCCGATCAAATTTCGCCGCTTTCCCGCGTGCAGGCACGTCACCGTCGCCGTGGCGTCTCCGTCGTGCGCTGTCGCAGCCGGGCGAGCTCATCCCGGCTATAAATAGCCACCGTCGCCGCCGTCGTCATCGTTTTCCCCTCTGCTCTGCTCCGCCACCGTATAGCTCCGCCGCTCGCCGTAGGCCTCGTCGAGCCGCGTCAGCCGTTCCCAGCTACGTCAACGTGATCGCATTGGTCTTGCGCTCCTCCTCGACTTGCTCTTGTCGCTGGTGTTGGCCGGAATCGCCCGGCGCAACCCGTCTTCCCCGTGACCGGTCGGAGCTCCGCCGCGACTGCCCTCACCGTGGGCAGGCTGCTCCAGACCATCTCCGACTGCACCGAGTCCACCATCGTGATCACAGTGAGCTCCTGAACGTGTTTATCACTTCGCTTTTGACGCTACCGCAGTTTTGCCAGGGTTACGCCGTGAGCCGACGTGCTCGAGCCGCCATGGCCGGCGTGGGGTCTTCTCCGGTGTGCCTACTGCCGTTCTGAGGACTGGGATAGATTCGTAGGATGGTGTAGATCATTTTGGTGCTATCCACCTCGCCGAAGACTCGCCGTCGGTGCGTTTTGGCCGTCCAGTATGGCAGCGCCGCCGTGCGTCCTCGTTCTGTCGCTGACAGCGGGCCCAGGCTGTCAGTGAAGCTGAGGAAGAAGAACAGTGAGCTTTGGTTATTTTCTGATTTTTGAATAGTGCAGCAATTTTGCAATTTTGTAGGAATTTATTTACACATCCAAAAATTCTGAAAATTTTTGTGTAGCTTTTGTACATGTTCTAGTATGATTTAAAAATTTGAAATTTGAAATTTGGATAAATTTTGAATGTTCAAATATTCAGTCCATTAATTGAAAAATGCAATTTCCATGATTTTTGTAGGTCACTGTATAATTCCAAAAATTATGAAATTTGTTTTGGTACACTAATTTGTCATAAGGAAGCTTACATAAAATTTTCAGGTCATTTGGAACAAGTTTATTTTTGGGCTTAATTCCAAATTAATTCAAAAATAGATAAAAGCAAACCCTAAGTGTTTGATTAGTGTTGGATCTTGTTTTGGTCATGTTTTGTGACTAGTAGGATTCCAAGATCCATTAGGTTAAGTCACATGTGTGGTTCTTAATGATAGGGTTACATGTTGGTTTTGTTGGCTTGCAACTGTACCGCGAAATCAAATCATTTGCGGGTGTTTTTACATTTCATGTGCCGTGAAAGCATCATGTTTACATTATCATCATGTTAAAGCATATGTTATTATTTTGTGTAGAACCCGAGAACGAAACGATTCTAGTTGAGCAAGTTCTGGAAGAATCCCCGGTTGTCACGGGATTTGATAATTGTGGTATTAATCCAGAACCAGAAATCGTCAACGAAGGCAAGCCCCGGTTTATGCATTAAGCCATTACCTTGTTACATTGAAAAGTTTATCACCTATGTTACTTATTGCATTAAGTTGATCAATTCAAATATTACCTACTTGATGCATTACCTACCTTGTTACTCGTTTACCATCCTTGAAGATGTTTTCATTTATAAAGGCGTAGATTGCTTAGTATGCTTTATGGTAGGCTTTCAAAGTAAAAGTTTTGATACAATCAAAGATGGCATACTGGCCGAAGAAAGAAAGAAGGTTGAATGAACTAGAGACTAGTCGGGTGACTTATCTTGAATTGTGGGTAATGTTGCCGACTATGTCGCTTAAAGGCCACTCATTGTGGATCTTCTGAACGAGACACTTTGTAGTACTGGTCACATACTCCGGTAAGCCTACTTCGTCTAATCCGATACTAAGATGAATGCCCACGCACTGGGAGTGGAGAGATGGCGGGAGTAGCGTGTACCCTCGTGGCTGGAATGTGGCCAGATTTGAGGTGTGCTGTGCTCTCGGGTGGCGTGGAGACGGCTTAGTATAGGAGGATCTGGTAGCGAGGTTGATATATGCAAGATTAAGTTCTACATATGTCGTGTGATAAGGAATCCCCAGCTGGGACTAGAATCAATTCGAATTGCCGGCGCTCCGCGGATATGGAGACTCGATTCATTACAGAAGCAATGTAGTACTGGTGAATTACTAAAATATGAGAAAAAGAATGGAATGAGAAGGAATGGAATATGGGAAATGTATATTTAGTTGAGATAATGAACTAAAAGAACTTAGTGGTAAACTTGAAAATAGAATGAAGGATAGTAAGCTTTTGGCAAAGAACTTTTGAATCTTGCTACATCCTTACCTTGCCCCAAATCCCTGCATCTCTAAAGTCTTACACCCCGTTACGTCGGGTTAGTCTTGTTGAGTACCTTTGTACTCAGGGTTTGTTAACCCTTGTTGCAGGTGAGTCGCATGCGCAGGCTTGTTTTGGTCCCTGCTGCATGTCAGTGTTTGAAGTCAACGATGATGATGAGGAGTAATGAATGGCCTTTGGACAAGGCACTAGTTTGTATGATAAATAAAGTTAATGTAATATTATCCCGCTACTATGGTCGTATGATACTTATGGTATTGTAAGTTTGAAAACAACTGGTTTGTAATAATACTATCCAAAGACTTCCGCTATCTTTACTCTGGTATATATATTTGAATAAAATGTTGTAATCTGTAATGACTGTGATTGGGATCCTGTTTGAAAAGAGAATCGTGGATGATTCGGGTTTCCCGAGGACACCCGACAGACCTGTTGAGTTGTTGGGAACTCGTGTACGCTATCCGAGGTCTGTTAAGACATGATAGGTGCATGTGGGCCCAATTCCTTAGGAGGTTCTGCCACAGCTGGTATCAGAGCAAGTTCCCATCTAAGATCATTGTAGGTTACTTTGGAAAACCATCAAAATGATTTGGATCAAAGAAAGTAAACTTGATATTTTAAAGTTTAGATTTCTTTCTTCTTACCTTTGATCTAGACTCGATCCTGACTTATTTGAAAAGTTTGTGGCGGATAATATGATTAGGCTTGTCCTATGTATTAAAAATCTAGTACTTATGATTATATTAATCTTTTGTACGTAGATTCGTAAGATCGATTCATGCATCATGGTTGAGCACATTGCATAATAATTCCCCTTAATAGTGGTTGGGTAAGTAATGTCAATCCCATTCTTGCTAACCTCCGTTATCCTCAAGCTATTCTTATAGTCCTACCCTAAATTCTTCAGGGTATGGCAAAGACCAAGAAAACTGCACGCAAGTCCACCAGACCTCATGGAGTTCCGCGTCACCAATTGGCACCAAGAAATCACGAGCTTGGTAAAGGAAGTTCCAAGAACCTAGGAGAGGAAGGATCTTCAAGCAACCCCGCCAACGTCGAGAACCTTAACAAGGAGCTCAACACTCTTCATCGAGCTCATGCCAAAGACCAAGAAGAGCTGGCGGAAATGCAAAGGGGTATCACCATGACCATGGAGCTGCGGAATGAAGCCTGGACACGAGAAGATGCGGCCAATGAATGCGTCAATGAGTTGGAGTTCTACGTAGAGGACCTGGAGATGGACAATGCCATTCTTCACGAGAATGTCCATATGCTGTATGCTCAACTTCATCCTCCTCATGGGGATGGTGAAGTTACCGATGAAGAAATGATTGTAGCTCCAGGGGAAGTCGAGAATGAAGTAGAGGAGGAGGATCCTGAGGAGTTAGTGTACTTCTCAGATGAAGATGAGGTTTCGTCTGATATGGGCACGGATGCCGAAGACTGAAAGCTTGGAGTAGAAGTAGTTCCTTTACTGCTTTCCTAGAAAACTAGGGTTGTCTTGTGGGATACAAGACATGTAATATAAATAAGAACCCTTTGTAGTATGCAACCTTTTAAAAGCTTTCAATAAAGAATAATGTAACTAAATGTGTTTCTCTAACAGATGCCTCGTCCTATCACCCGAACTGGTGCTAGTGGCTCGCATGATGATGATGAGTGCCCAAATCCTCCACCAATGCCCTCGACTATGGCAGATGCCATAGCCGCACTTGTCAACGCAACGGCAGAGAATGCTAGGCTGTTAAGGGAGTTGGCGCAGAACCAGCAGGCACCATACCCTAATCGTGGCCGTCGTAATAATGAAAACAACGAGTCAACTTATGTGGATTTTACTGACACACGTCCGCCTGTATTCTCTAAGGCAGACGAACCTTTAGAAGCCGATGATTGGCTTAGGACAATAGAGCAAAAGTTCGAGCTGATCCACTGTACTGAGGTTCAAAAACCAAGGTTTGCGGCACAGCAACTCCGAGGAGCTGCTGGTGCCTGATGGGCAAATTTGGTAGCAGTACAGCCCGCTGGTCACCAAATCAACTGGAGGGAGTTCAAGGATGCCTTCAGGGCACATTATATTCCAGACGGTGTGATGACCATAAAGTTGGAAGAGTTCTTGGCTCTTAAGCAAGGGGAGCACCCAGTGATGTAGTATGTTGGGCGTTTCAACCACCTGTCGCAGTATGCTATTGAGTATGTCAATACTGACAGGAAGAAAAAGAATCATTTTCTTAGAGGCTTGAACACTAAACTTCAGACAATGATGGCAGCCTGTGGTAATGCAACTTACCACGAAACAATCAACATTGCTATCGCTTCGGAAGAAAATTACCGCCGACATAAGGAGGCGAAGAAGAAGAAAATATTTGCTTCCGGATCATCAAGTGGCAAGCGTCAGAAGATAGTATACCATCCTCAGAATCATGGCTGTACACCATTCCGCCCACAACAAGGCCAAAGCAGGCAGCAAATCTTCATTCGCCCTGCAACTAATACACCTTATACATATCAAGCACCACAGCAGCAGAACAATACAAATAATGCAAACCGCAATGCTACTCCCTAGAATCACAATTTCCCATGCTATAATTGTGGTAAACCCAGGCATTTTTCTCGAGAATGTCCGTATCCTAGGAAGAACAATCCTGATGCAACCAAAGCCCCTGTTAATCAAACTCAAAATCAGTACAAGGGCAATGCTCAGAACCATCAAAAGGGTACGGCTGAGAAGAAAACTGGAAGGGTATTCTATACGCAAGTGGAATCTATTCCAGAAGGAGAACCAGTTATGATGGGTATGTTTCCCATTGCTAAGCATCCTGCAATTACCTTATTTGATTCTGGTGCATCCCATACATTCATCAATCGTACATTTGTTGTGAAGCATGGGATAGCTATTGGGGAAACAAAAGAACCCTATCATATATAGTCGCCAGGGGGACGAATCTATACAAGGGAGGTAGTTCAGCATGTACCTATTGATTTGGGAGGATATGAGTTCCCTACCAATATGCTGATATTAAAGGATCAAGATATAGATGTGATCCTTGGTATGAACTGGCTAACTCAACATGGGGCTATCATAGATGTCCTGCGTAGAACAATAAGGGTAAATGCATCTGACAGCAAAACCCAACTTCTCATCCAACTCCCTTTTCCTAAGAGTACAGTGGAGACCGTCTGTGCAACTATTGTTGAAGGAGCAGAGGAAATTTCAGTGGTAGGTGAGTTTACGGATGTCTTTCCCGATGACCTGCCTGGTTTGCCACCAGACCGAGACGTAGAGTTCAGAATTGATCTGAAACCAGGGACAGCACCAGTGTCCAGAAGAGCATATAGGATGCCACCAAAAGAATTAGCAGAATTAAAAATGCAACTACAAGAGTTGATAGACAAGGGTTTCATTCAACCCAGTTCATCACCTTGGGGATGTCCTGCTATTTTCGTGAAGAAGAAGGACCAAACCTTAAGGTTGTGTGTGGACTATAGGCCCTTAAATGAAGTCACCATCAAGAACAAATACCCCTTACCCCGAATTGATTTACTTTTTGATCAACTTGCGGGAGCTAAGGTATTCTCTAAGATAGACTTAAGATCAGGCTACCACCAGATTAAGATCAGACGTGAAGATGTGCCAAAGACAGCGTTTACTACCCGATATGGACTATATGAGTATCTAGTCATGTCTTTTGGGCTGACCAATGCCCCGGCTCATTTCATGTACCTGATGAACTCAGTTTTCATGCCTGAGTTGGATAAGTTTGTCGTGGTGTTTATTGATGACATTCTTATCTACTCTAAAAGCAAAGAGGAACATGCGGAACATCTCCGTATTGTTCAACAAAGATTAAGAGATCACCAACTATATGCCAAGTTCAGCAAATGTGCATTTTGGTTGGAGGAAGTACAATTTCTAGGTCATGTGCTATCTGCTGAAGGTATAGCTGTTGATCCGAGCAAGGTAGAAGAAGTCCTTAACTGGAAAGCACCTACAACTGTTCATCAAGTTCGTAGTTTCCTGGGGTTGGCAGGGTATTACCGTCGGTTTATCCCTGACTTCTCCAGAATTGCGAAGTCAATTACTGGACTGTTGAAAAATCAAACAAAGTTTGTATGGTCGAAAGAATGTGAAGAGGCCTTTCAGACATTGAAGAAGTTGCTGACAACTGCACCAGTATTAGCACAACCTGATATCGAGAGGCCATTTGATATCTATTGTGATGCATCTGGAATTGGTATTGGCTGTGTTCTTATGCAAGAAGGCAGAGTCATAGCATATGCTTCTAGACAACTTAAGAAACATGAAGAACATTATCCCACCCATGATCTTGAATTAGCTGCTGTTGTCCATTCACTCAAGATTTGGCGACATTATTTATTGGGCAATATATGTCATATCTATACGGACCACAAGAGTTTGAAATACATCTTCACCCAGTCAGAGCTGAATATGAGGCAAAGAAGATGGTTGGAACTTATTAAAGATTATGACTTAGAAGTGCATTATCATCCAGGCAAGGCTAATGTGGTTGCCGATGCCCTAGAGTCGCAAGAGTCATTGTCATTGCCTAATTGCAGAACCTATGCAGCAAACATTGTGTCAAGAGATGGAGCATCTGAATTTACAAATCATAGAACAAGGTTACCTGTCCAGTATTGTAGTTGAGTCCACTATCAAAGATCAGATCATTGCTGCTCAACAGAAAAGTAAGGGCATAGCCCATATTAAGGATAAAGTCAGATCTGGAAAACCAACATGTTTCAAGATTGATGAATCAGATGTCGTATGGTTCAAGGATAGGTTGGTAATACCCAAAAATCCGGAGCTGCGAAAGTAGATTCTTGATGAAGCTCATTCTACAAGATACTCCATTCATCCGGGTAGCAACAAAATGTATCATGATCTGAGAAAGAGATATTGGTGGACCAAAATGAAAATAGAAATAGCTCAATATGTGGCCAAGTGTGATATTTGCCAGAGAGTCAAAGCAGTTCATATGAAGACTGCAGGTCCATTACATTCGTTGCCAGTTCCATCTTGGAAGTGGGAAGATATTTGTATGGACTTCATAGTAGGGTTGCCTAGGACATCTGCAGGCTACAATTCTATATGGGTTATTGTTGATCGTCTAACCAAAATAGCTCATTTCTTGCCAGTCAGAGATAAATATCGAGCGGAGCAGTATGCAAAGCTTTATCTTGATAGAATTTTCAGTCTGCATGGGGCACCCAAGACCATTGTCTCTGACAGAGGATCATTGTTCATATCCAAGTTTTGGAAAAATCTACATGAGTCTTTAGGAACTAAACTTATCCGTAGTTCTGCTTATCATCCACAAACAGACGGACAGACCAAAAGGGTAAATCAAATTCTTGAAGATATGTTAAGAGCATGTGTTCTTTCCTTTGGTGCTAAATGGGATGAGTGCCTTCCCTTAGCTGAGTTCTCGTATAACAATAGCCATCAAGAGAGTATTAAAATGGCACCATTCGAAGCACTGTATGGCCGTAGGTGCCAAACACCATTAAATTGGTCAGAAGCTGGAGAACGTTGGTTCTTTGGACCGAATGTGGTCAAGGAAGCTGAAGAGAAAGTTAAACTCATACAAGACAATATGAAGGTAGCTCAATCCCGACAGAAAAGCTATGCCGATAAGAGGAGACGACCGCTAGAATTCAAAGTGGGAGATTTTGTGTACCTCAAGGTATCACCGATGAAAGGAGTTCATCGATTTGGGATTCGGGGAAAGTTGGCGCCCGTTATGTCGGTCCTTTTCAGATCCAACAACGATGTGGACCAGTCGCCTATCGCGTCAAGCTACCAGATCACATGTCAGCGGTGCATGATATCTTTCATGTATCTCAGTTAAAGAAGTGTCTTCAAGTACCTGACCAGGAAATCGACTTTGGTGGTGTAGAACTAGAACCTGATTTGACTTATGCCGAGTATCCCATTAGAGTCTTAGATCAGAAAGATCGAGTCACTCGGAGACGTACGATCAAGTTCTACAAAGTACAATGGAATCAACACACTGAAGATGAAGCTACTTGGGAGTCCGAGGATTACTTAGAAGAGAATTTTCCTGACTTCTTCGCTTCTATCTAGTTGCAATACCTTGTCTATATTGTAACTTGTCTTGTTGTTAACAGAATGGAAAACCCCCTCACTAGCTTTTTGAATAAAGTTATGATGTGTTAGCTTGACACATTTCCTTTTCCATTACTTAGCCTTAAGTTTTAAATCTCGGGACGAGATTTCTTTAAGGGGGAAGGGTTGTAACACCTCTGGTGTTTTGACCTAATACTAAAATTTGACATGTCATCATGTGCATTGCAAAGCATTCATATAGTAGAAAATTTTGAATGCATTCACTATATAATCTTTATTTCATAATGTTGTTATTTCATGTGATGTGTTTCAAAAACCTTAAACAAAGATCATGACCACAAGGGTCAAATTTCATGTGATCATGTGAGACCATGTGTCATTTGACTCAAATAACCCTAATGGGCCATGTTACTGGTCAAAAATCAAAATTTAAGTAAAAGGAAGACAAATCAAATTTGAATTCACATTCAAATCATAAAAGTCCTTTTTGCCCCTTTTAATTAATTCAAAATCCATGAGGAATTTGGGGTTGAGGCAAAAAGCAAAGTTGGAGATTATTTTATGAAGATCAACTTTGGTATTCAAAGTTTTTCAAGTTTACATATAAAATTTGGAGTAATTTTGAAATGATTCAAATCTTTAAATGTACCCCAAATTTGAATTTCAAAATGGAGGCAGAATTTGAAAATGGTTCTTAAACCAAAGTTGTAGTACTTGAAAAATTGAACAACTTTCATTTTTGGAGATTTTCAACTTCTTTAGAAAATTTCTGAGTAATTTGAGAAATGAATGCAGTGGCAGTTCTGTAATTATTTCAAAAATCATCTCCACCTCACTGCTTGCCGCCGGTGCCACGCGGGGGGGTCACCGCCGATCAAATTTCGCCGCTTTCCCACGTGCAGGCACGTCACCGTCGCCGTGGCGTCTCCGTCGTGCGCTGTCGCAGCCGGGCGAGCTCATCCCGGCTATAAATAGCCACCGTTGCCGCCGTCGTCATCGTTTTCCCCTCTGCTCTGCTCCGCCACCGTATAGCTCCGCCGCTCGCCGTAGGCCTCGTCGAGCCGCGTCAGCCGTTCCCAGCTACGTCAACGTGATCGCATTGGTCTTGCGCTCCTCCTCGACTTGCTCTCGTCGCTGGTGTTGGCCGAAATCGCCCGGCGCAACCCGTCTTCCCCGTGACCGGTCGGAGCTCCGCCATGACTGCCCTCACCGTGGGCAGGCTGCTCCAGACCATCTCCGACTGCACCGAGTCCACCATCGTGATCACAGTGAGCTCCTGAACGTGTTTATCACTTCGCTTTTGACGCTACCGTAGTTTTGCCGGGGTTACGCCGTGAGCCGACGTGCTCGAGCCGCCATGGCCGGCGTGGGGTCTTCTCCGGTGTGCCTACTGCCGTTCTGAGGACTGGGATAGATTCGTAGGATGGTGTAGATCATTTTGGTGCTATCCACCTCGCCGAAGACTCACCGTCGGCGCGTTTTGGCCATCCAGTATGGCAGCGCCGCCGTGCGTCCTCGTTGTGTCGCTGACAGCAGGCCCAGGCTGTCAGTGAAGCTGAGGAAGAAGAACAGTGAGCTTTGGTTATTTTCTGATTTTTGAATAGTGCAGCAATTTTGCAATTTTGTAGGAATTTATTTACACATCCAAAAATTCTGAAAATTTTTGTGTAGCTTCTGTACATGTTCTAGTATGATTTAAAAATTTGAAATTTGAAATTTGGATAAATTTTGAATGTTCAAATATTCAGTCCATTAATTGAAAAATGTAATTTCCATGATTTTTGTAGGTCACTGTATAATTCCAAAAATTATGAAATTTGTTTTGGTACACTAATTTGTCATCAGGAAGCTTACATAAAATTTTCAGGTCATTTGGAACAAGTTTATTTTTGGGCTTAATTCCAAATTAATTCAAAAATAGATAAAAGCAAACCCTAAGTGTTTGATTAGTGTTGGATCTTGTTTTGGTCATGTTTTGTGACTAGTAGGATTCCAAGATCCATTAGGTCAAGTCACATGTGTGGTTCTTAATGATAGGGTTACAGGTTGGTTTTGTTGGCTTGCAACTGTACCGCGAAATCAAATCATTTGCGGGTGTTTTTACATTTCATGTGTCGTGAAAGCATCATGTTTACATTATCATCATGTTAAAGCATATGTTATTATTTCGTGTAGAACCCGAGAACAAAACGATTCTAGTTGAGCAAGTTCTGGAAGAATCCCCGGTTGTCACGGGATTTGATAATTGTGGTACTAATCCGGAACCGGAAATCGTCAACGAAGGCAAGCCCTGGTTTATGCATTAAGCCATTACCTTGTTACTTTGAAAAGTTTATCACCTATGTTACTTATTGCATTAAGTTGATCAATTCAAATATTACCTACTTGATGCATTACCTACCTTGTTACTCGTTTACCATCCTTGAAGATGTTTTCATTTATAAAGGCATAGATTGCTTAGTATGCTTTATGGTAGGCTTTCAAAGTAAAAGTTTTGATACAATCAAAGATGGCATACTGGCCGAAGAAAGAAAGAAGGTTGAATGAACTAGAGACTAGTCGGGTGACTCATCTTGAATTGTGGGTAATGTTGCCGACTATGTCGCTTAAAGGCCACTCATTGTGGATCTTCTGAACGAGACACTTTGTAGTACTGGTCACATACTCCGGTAAGCCTACTTCGGCTAATCCGATACTAAGACGAATGCCCGCGCACTGGGAGTGGAGAGATGGCGGGAGTAGCGTGTACCCTCGTGGCTAGAATGTGGCCGGATTTGAGGTGTGCTGTGCTCTCGGGTGGCGTGGAGACGGCTTAGTATAGGAGGATCCGGTAGCGAGGTTGATATATGCAAGATTAAGTTCTACATATGTCGTGTGATAAGGAATCCCCAGCTGGGACTTGAATCAAT
>NW_027096234.1:0-60000 GCF_019320115.1 Miscanthus floridulus
ATCGAAAATTTCGACCGTGTACCTCCTATTATCTCCTGCTCATGTGCTAGCTACATCAGCTAGCTAGCTAGCCACTCATGCATGCAATCTTCAGAAATATTCAGCCAACAATTGCCCAAGCTCGACACATCACTTCAGAGTTGATTTTGCTCAGGTTATCCTTAGAGCAAAGAGTTCATATGAACCCAATATTAGATTATGGCTAGAAGCATATGTGTAATTCTTCTAATTTTCAACCTTTTATGTATTATGAAACTCTGTTGTATGTTTTTTAACAATTATAATAAAAGCACAGTAGGGACTTGCACCCTCGTGTTTTCCTCTAAAAAAATGCATGCATCTGTCAACCCTCACCTGTAACTGACAGAATACAGCAGTAACTAAAGAGTAAAGAATGATGTACCTGGTGTGTGGGTCTCTAGCTGAAAGAGTGCAATATCAGTTTGAACTAATTAAGCCATTTTTTTTAAGTTTCACCAAGTTTTTAGAGAATAGCATCAAAGTTTTTGTATCTCTAAATTAAAAAGCTATGTTTTCTACGAGAAATTGTTTCATGACTAATTTAATTTAACGATGCTTATTTATTCGAGAAATCTAACGATGTTTATTATTACTAGTTTTTTTGTTTTACATATTTGGTCAAACCTGCGTTGGGTTGACTAAGCAAAAAAAAAGCTAGAATAATTGCGCTCTTGCGGGTATCCAAAACAAGCAAAAATTAACCGCACAAAGAATATGTTAAAGTATAAATAGATGCCCTGCATGTTACAGTCTTATCATCTTCCCAGATGGACCAAGACCATGTATATATATGTAAGAGTAAACACTGCAACGTACTGCTAGAGCGCGCGCGCGCACACACACAGCATCAACTATGCTAACTAGCTCACCACCATAATTATTATTAGCATTGTCCGATCGATCCAACAATGCAACAAACTACTACTGCGCTTGATTCACTCACTCACACTGAAACTGAGCCAAGGGTAGTAACTAATTAATCACACACACACACACAAACACACACACACGAGACACGAATTAATAATCCAACAATTAATAACCAACTAAACGACAGATCGACCAACTAGATGATGATGCCTGCATGCGCGAGAGTAGTCTGCTCGCCGCTGCTGCCAGTCACTTTGCCACTAGCCCATGTCGTCGCCGTCGTCCGAGTCGATCCGAGCTAGCAGGGTACGGTGCGTGGTGGTGACTGGCGGCGATCGGCGTTGGGTCACACGGCGACGGCGGGGACGATCTCGATGACCTCTGGCATGGCGCCGTCCGGGTTGGCTGCGGCCATCCTGCGGGTCTCGGCAGCCACGGCGGCGTCCTTGTGCTGCTGCTCCACCACCTCGATCTTGTGCACGCCCACGATGGGGATGGGGCTCACCGACAGGATGGCCACCGTGTTGGGTGCCAGCTCGATCACCTGCCCCTGCACCTGCACCGCGCCCGCGCCGTCGGTGGTCGTCGGCAGCACGGCGTTGTTCTTGGCCGGCCGGGGCTTGCGGTACCAGAAGTAGAGCCCCATCTGGACGCAGCTGAAGAAGAAGCCGCCGACGTTGGGGTACTGAATGGATTGAAAAACATTATTCAGTTAATTCACATCCATCATCATCTGGTGTTTCAGTTCAGTAGTAAGGAAGCTCCAATTGCTAGCTAGTCCTATCCTTACCATGACGAATGGGTCCTTGGTGAAGAGGCCATAGCAGAACCAAGCGACGGCGCTGAGGGTGAGGCAGAAGGAGAGGCTGATGGGCAGGAACTCCACGCTCTTGGTCTTGACAACCTTGACGATGATGCTGAGCGGCGCGACGAAGACGGCCATGGAGAAGGCGAGGCAGACGCTGCCGAGGAACTTGACGCGGTGCGGCTCGCGGACGACGAAGAGCGTGACCACGACGACGAGCGCGAACGCCGCCACATCCAGCAGGAAGAAGTAGGCCAGCGTCCGCAGCTTCTCATTCCGGGGCGCGTACGCCAGGTAGAAGACGATGTAGGCGGCCTCCACGCCGCAGCCGAAGGCGTTGATGGTCAGCAGCGGCCGCGAGTTGGTCTTCACCAGCGCGTAGAAGATCCACAGCACCGAGCTGAAGAGCGCCACCACGTATGGCACCGAGCTGAACCCGCCCGTCGACTTCTTCCGGTACACCTGCAGGAACGTCGCGCTGCATGCAGTTTCGTTCGTTCGTCAGTCTTGGATCGATTCACTCAAAGATCTATCTCGCTCATCATGAAATGAAATCAAGTCTGAAACGACGACGACCCAGCAAGGGAAAGGTTCTACTTACACTGGTGCGAGGAACACCAGGAAGGAGATGATGTTTCCTGCACAAATTAAGGAAGAAGAGAAGGATACGCGTCAGTATGTCATTTTCAGTAAAAGTAGTAGGAGTATATTCTTCATCCACCAATAGGGAAGCGTGATGATTATTAGGGTAAGGAAAGGCTAATATGGCAAAGGCTGCAGGCACACGCCTTCCTCGCTGCCCAACCGATCATAACCATTCCAAACAAGGATAGATATAGAGCACATATAGTACGGATTCTTAGATAGTGCGTCGTTACGTTGTGAGCTGTTTTGCAATTACATTTCGTGATCTAATACCCAAAAATATATGGATCTAGTATTACAAACCCTCAAGAAACAGCATGTATGGATGTATGCATCTGATGCACTCCGCCTATACCATTCTTCAGTGGAATACATCTAGGCGATGCATGCGTGTTCTAGCAACAAATTAACACAAGCCTACTACTACTGATGCACTGCAAGGGTAGTATGACCTGAGCCGTGATCACAGCTAATGAATTGAAGAAAAAGTAGATCAATGAGCCGGGGAGCATCAGGAAGTTAAAGAAGATGTAGTAGTATAAGTGTATTATAACAACAACAAAAGGTGAAACTGATGCTAAAGCTACATATATCCAAGTATTATTTGATCGGTGATGGACAAGGCTGTTGGTTGTCCTGTGTGAGCTGCATGCATGCCTACAACAGGGACAATGAAAGGCCTGTGTGCTCTACAGTGCAATGGCACAAACGACGAAAAGGAAGGATTTGAGAAGGATGGAGAAGGCAGTCGTCATGTCGGAATACAGGTGCACAAAATCTAGCAGAACGTACGACACCAGAATGAATTGAAAACCACAAAAAGGTGATGCATGTAGATAAGAAATAAAAAGGACACATAAAGCATATGCATGTCTCCTCCATATCGCGGCGTCGTCGATCGATAGAGACGTTGTTTACCTGCGATGCCGGAGAGGGTGATGGCCGGGTGAGCCATGGAGAAGAGGCCTCCTGCCATTGCTGACGACGGGGAACAGGAACTGGAGAGAGTTAGCTAGCTAGACGGCGATGCCGAGTTAGCTAGCTAGCGTTGCTAGAGAAGAGAGATCAGAGTCTATATATTTCCTAGTGCGGCTTCCTTCCACGATGGAGAGGAGCTGCTAGCTACTGCTAAGGTGATGCTCGATTAGCTATTGCTCATGTGTGTGGTTTGGACCCCGAGGATGGGCATGGACTTATATAGCCGGCCGCGCTGCGCCTTTTACCGTTTTGGGAGGCTGGCAGCCTTGTTGATTGGTGCTGTCCACACTACAGCAGCAAGTGGCTTCCCCGAGTGCCAGTTGCACTCAGGGAAGCCTTCCCCGAGTACAACACTCGGAGAAGACCCTCCGGCTAATCCTCATTCGGCAAAGGCGTCTTTCTCGAGTGCCGAAAATCGTGCACTCGGGGAAGGTTTTTTCGAGTGCCGTGCTAGCACTCGGGAAAGATTTGACGCCGTTGACCGACGGCCGACACCGTTTTCTTTTTTTTTCTTCCCCGAGTGCAACACTCGGGAAAGATTTTTGAATTTTTTTAAATAATCTTTGCCGAGTGCCGCAGCTCAGGCACTCGGCAAAGAAATTTGTTTTTTTTTTTAAAAATTCTCTTTGCCGAGTGCCGCAGCTCAGGCACTTGGGGAAGCCACCTCTAAAAATTCTTTTTTTTTCCTTTTCCATGTAAACAACAAAGCATATATATATCACAAACCACAAATCAACAACAATATATCACAAACCACATTTATATATCATAAGCGACCAAATTTGTCCGAAATCCACAATATATTACAAACCACACGTTTCAAAAGTACACACTATTCCAAGTTCACAAGTTCAATACATAAAAACGACTCCGCAGGCAGCTCACGGCGACTGTGAGGGTTGGGACGCCTCAGGGTGCGATCCCGACGAGTGTCCAGGTGGGGATGGCCCGACGTGCGATGCCGACGACCCTCCGACATGGTTCGACGCCGCCCCCGATTGATGCTACAAAAAAGAGAAGAGATTGCACGTGAGTCACAAGATAAAAATGTAAGGAGTTTAAAGAAAAGTTGAAAATTTCGGCAGCACCTCCCCTGCACGGGGAGGTTTCCAAAACCTGCAAGAAAAACGTCGGCACGAAGGCCGACAATCATATTTCCGGTACGAAGGCCGACACATCAACAAATCTAGCACGAAGGCCGACACATCAACAAATCCGACACGAAGGCCATCACTAGGTTTGACACTAAGCATGAGCAAAGAAAGTAAAACATCCATACTCATACTCACTGGAGTAGACTCTCGACGATGTGGTAGTGGTGGTGGTGCAAGCAGCTGTGCTGGGATCTCCCAACCTTGTTGCTGCCCAATTTGTTGCACGAACTTGAGCAAACCTTCTTGCTGGGCCTCCAAAGCTTGTATTCTCTGACGCTCGGCCTCCCGCTCGGCCCGCTTAGCCTTCTGCTCAGCCAGCTAGGCCCGAAGTTGCTGCACCTCGGCCTACAACATTTGACCCCAATGTTTCAATAATTGAGAGCTAAGGAACGTAAAAGTCAAAGAACGGCGAATGAAATTGGAATACTTACCTGGAGTGCCGCCACCGCTGTCGGCCGTTGGCTTATGGGCACACTAGAGCTCGTGCTCGCTGCTCGTAGGCAATTGAGAGGAGGAGTAGAGCCTATGTCGAGGATGCTGTCGCCAATGTAGAACCGCCCATGCTTCTTGCCTTGCCCAATCCTCATCACTCGCTCAGGATCAAGGCGCTCCTCGGTCCTCGGATCGTAGTCCGGCCCATGGACTAACCTTGACGCCTCCGTGTACGAACTGAGGCGGGTGTGGACGCTGGAGTTGGTGTATGCCTCTAGGCCCACATCCGGGTTGTACTCGATGTTGGACTTTGCTGGGCCCATGTGGGCCAGAGCATACGCCATGAGTTGGCCAATTGGCTGGCCACCGTGCGCCGCCTCCTGCGAGAAAGACAACAACATGTGGTTAGGAATCATGCAGAATTGAGCGCGGCTAGATTAGACAAATGGTGGAGACTTACATATGCCTTTTTGTATTTGCTGAGGCTGGCGCTGCCCTGATGGTGAGGTACACCTAGCATCATCATACGGTGCTCGCTTTTCTCTTGGTGCGCCTTCTACCAGTCCGTGTCCAACCATTTGTCCACTATAGCAGCCCAGCAATCGGGAAAGGTGGCGCACCAGCTCAGAATCATCTACAAGCCATTAGAAGATCAAATTAGGCATAGTTAATCTGAAAAGAGATCAATAGGAGATGTTTTCTATTTACCTGTAGGTACTGCTCCCTTGTCAGAATCTCTGTCTCTCTTCTTGCCTAAGTTCTGTTGATTCTTCTATTACGGTAGGTGGCATTGTAGTCAATGTGCGCCTGGAGGCGGGACTTGTGATACAAGTCCGAGACACGCCTTTTACAGGAAGCGTAAGCCACTTGATACGCCCTTTCCTCCCGTCCTGGCTGGCATCTGAAGAAGTCCTGCATAAAGACACGAGGTATCCATTATTTTATTTCAAGAATGTCAAATGAATGCAATGAATTGAGGGCCGTAGAGCGAGAAAGGCTTACCCACAACTCCGTAATCACCTGATCCACCAAGTTTGTGTGCCCATCAGCAGGGAAGAGGGCATACTGGTCGAACGAGGGTATCTCTGGGTCCTCATCCTCCGACGTCCACACCAGGCCAGGGAAGTGTTCCCTACACAGAAGTCCTAGGATCCCATTGACATTGCGAGCCTTGACCCCCTCCTCCACAAGCATCCAGTTCCTGCACAAGTGGTTAACAATAGTTATTATTAGCTCTTATTATGATTTTTCAACATATCAAATGAAGAACATATGAAGTTACTTACCTATCCCCCTCGGGTGCAATCAGTGGGCGGCGGTCAACAGGAATCGGTCGCTTCGAGAGCTGGCTGGGACCTCGCTTATAGGGTTTTGAGGCTGTAGAGGAAGTCGAACCCCCTCCACGGACATGTCTGGAACCCCCTCCTCGAACGCGTGCGGAACGGCGTCGTCGTACATCTACGGAACGGTGTCCTCGCCCACCGTGGGCAGACGGACGTCGTCGTCCCTAGAAGAGCGCAAGGAGCCACGCTCGTGGTCAGTCAATGGCTCCTGCCTAGGCCTGCCCCTCGGCCCGCTCTGCCTCTGCGATGTCTCCGTCTCCTCAGCCGCTGACGTGCCCCTCGGTCTCGAGTAAGTCGAGTGATAGCTCCTCCTAGTGGGCCCATCACCTGCAATTAAAAAGAATAAACCAGTATTAGTCTAGATAAACGAGAAGTACTTAGCAAGGGATGCAAAATAAAGAAAATGTAATTACAAAATAACATAGTATTACATGTATTTCTAATATTCTTCATGATCGGGATTATCTGGACGATAGGTATCATCATCACTATCAAGAGCCACGAAATCATCAAAAGCCTCATCCTCATCGCTTTCATTGCCTAGTTGTAGTCCGTCAAGCATTTTCAAGTCTCTTGGATCATGCACCTCATCTGCAGCTTCCTCGTCAACAACCCATTCCTTGTCTACTTCCATTTCAATCTCTCCAGTTAAGTCTATCTCAAGCATCCCTGGTAGCCCCTCGTCTTGTTGATAGAACTCCCCGTCATGTGTGGGTGGGTTCAAGTTGTAATCATCATCGTTTGGGCGAGGTAATTTACCATGTGGTGATACCTTGTGCACAATATACCAACCCTAAAGACGTGGGTCGGTTTTGCAAGCATATGGACAATAATAAACTTGCCTAGCTTGTTGAACCATAATATAGACATCATCTCCTTCATAGAAGGAATCCTGTCTAGTTTCGACTATCCCAAGTTTAGGGGACTTACTCTGTACTACGGTTTAAACCATTGGCATTTGAATACGACAGGCTTAGGTGCTTTTTCACCATGGTATTTGAGCTCGTATATTTCTTCAACTGTGCCATAATAGTCCTCCTAATCAGCGTCGGGCGTAACTACTCCAGGCGTAAATACTCCGGTATTTGTGGTCCTTGCATTGGGCCGACTCTTCTCATAGCCTGTTGTGTGAAAGCGATATCCATTCACGTCATAAGCGTTAAATGACGAGACCTTATAGTCAAAGCCCTTGGCCACTTGTCGTAATTCAGCACTTATAGACAAATGACTTTGGCACTGCAAGATCAAGCAGGAGAGAAATGAAATTAGGCAACTAGGAACGTCAAACTTAGAACAAGCTAAGTTGGTCAGAAGGTACCTTTCTTTGGAACCATGTAATGAAATCAGGCGAACCATGTTGAGGAAGGGTCTCTCGTTCATGGTCATAAGGTGGCCTTGGATGATGCTAGTATTGATAAAAAAATCTCTACAACGACAAGCAACAAGGTTGTTGGATACAGAAAATTTACGGAGTATGTAACAAGTTCGTTGAGAACTTACCCCTAATACTTGTCGACTTCCTCAAGGTTCGTCAACACGTAGAGCATGATCTTGCGCCGCTCTTCATTGGTCAAGAACTTTTTGGACGCTCCACTTGATCTCCCATGTTGCCCTTTGAATAGGCTAAGGGTCGACTCATTTTCGTCCTCGTTGTAACGAGGGGGTGGATTATGCACACTAGGGAGGTTCTCACTATAGTATGATGTTGTGAAGTTTGACACCTCCTCACGAATGAATGCCTCTGCTATGGAAGCCTCAATCCTGCCTTTGTTTCCACATTTCTGGTGAACAGTCTTTAGACATCTCTCGATTGGATAGCACCAACGGTTCTGCATGGCCCCCCCATTCGTACCTCATTCGGGAGGTGTAAAATCAAATGCTGCATCGATAAGAAAAAGCCAGGTGGAAAGATCTTCTCCAACTTACAGAGCAACTTGGGTGCCATTTTTTCCAACTCCTCAACTACTCTCAGAGATATCTCCTTGGCACAAAGCTGGCGGAAGAAAAAGCTCAACTCTGCCAGCACCTTCCAGACATGCTCAGGGACGTAGCCGCGAACCATCGACGGAAGAAGCCACTCAATCCATATGTGGAAGTCATGACTCTTCATCCCTAAGACTCGGCCAGTATCTGGGTTCACTCCCCTCCTCAGATTCGCTACAAACCCATCAGGGAAACTTAATGTCTGCATCCATTCTATCACTTCCGTCCTATGCTTCTTTTCCAAGGCGTAATCAGCCTTAGGCCTTTTCCATGGTTTGCCGTCTCTTGGAGGCATCATTTGTAGCTTTGGTCTATCGCATAGTGTTGCCATGTCTACTCTGGCCTTAGGGTTGTCCTTTGTCTTGTCAGGAATGTCCATGAGTGTTGCCCAAAGTGCTTCGGCGACATTCTTCTCAGTGTGCATTACATCTATGTTATGTGGAAGGTGAAGGTCATCAAAATAGGGAAGCCTCTCCAATCCCAACTTATGAGTCCACATATGTTCCACACCATAGCCCACAAAGCGATCTTTGTTTGGATTATCTTTCTTTGAATTGCCTTTCTTTCTTTTACCCTTCTTTGGATTATCTTTCTACGTCAGGACCACGAGAGCATCTATCTAAGCATGAACCTAGGCACTAGTCATCTTCTGAGGTGCAGGGTCGGTCACCATGACACCTTTTGTGAAGTTCTTGGTGTCTTCTCTGAATGCATAGTCAAGAGAGAGGAACTGTCGATGCTTGTCGAACGACAAGAACTTGCCACCCTTCTTCAACCAAATAAACTGTAGAGTTGCCTTGCATACCGGGCATGGAAACTTCCCATGGACACACCAGCCGGTGAATATCCCATACGCTAGGAAGTCATGCATGGAGTACTAGTACCAAACATACATTCTGAAGTTCTTCTTTGTAGCTCGGTCATAAGTCCATACGCCTTCATTCCAAGCCTTGATCAATTCATCATAAATAGGCTCCATGTACACACCCATTATGTTTCCCGGGTGTCCAGGAATTATCAACGTCAAGAATATGTTTTGCCGTTGAAGTAGGGCCCTGGGGGGAGATTGAGGGGGATAGCGAACACGGGCCAACAAGTGTATGGGGCTGACATCATTCCATAAGGATTGAACCCATCCGTTGCCAGCGCAACACGTACATTATAGGCCTCTTCATCTTTGCCACGATGGTTGCCATTAAAGCTTTTCCATGCTTCACCATCTGCTAGATGTACCATCTTGTCAGGATTGTATCGAATGTCATTCTTGTGCCATATCATCTATTTCGCAGACTCCTCGGACATGAATAGCCGTTGGAGCCTCGGTATGATCGGAAGGTGTCGTAGGACTTTCATGGGGATGCCCTCATTCTGCTCCTTCTTGCCATCACCTTTGTCTACCTCCACATACCTAGAGGATTTACACTTTGGACAGTACTTTGCATCCTTGTGTTCGTTCCTAAATAGGACGCACCCCTTCGGACAATAATGTATCTGCTCATATGACATCTTCAGTGCCCGAAGGAGTCTCGTTGACTCGTACAAGCTGCTTGGCAGATGATGACCCTCCGGAAGCAGATCCCCAATAATTGCCATCATAGCATCGAAGCAGGCTCGAGTCATGTTGTGCTGGGACTTCAACCCTAGTAGGCACCCAATGGCATCTAGTTGAGAAATCGTTGTCTTCTCATGTAGGAACTTCTGTGCTGAATCCAACATGGCCAAGAACACCTTAGCGCTTGGCTCTAGCTCCTCCTCCTCATCCTCTTGCTCATCCTCCGTAGGTCTTTCAGCGAACGTCGCATCCTCATAGTCACCTAACCATCCTGCTACCCCGCCATCACCATCAAATGCCTCCAAGCCTCGTCTCACGACCTCCTCTCTAGGACGGTAGGCTTCACCATGGTGCACCCACCGGGTATAGTTTGGCATAAATCCATACTTGCAAAGATGCTTCATCATGACTTCCCTTGTTCTTCTTTTCTTGTTTTCACATTCGCTGTAGGGACAAAACGTGTCTCTCGCTTCCTTAGCTGCCTTAAATGCATGGTCCAAGAATTTCTTGGTCTTATCCATCCATTCACGGGTGATTTGAGCCTGACTTGGGCGTCCCGTGTACATCCACTCACGGTTATCCATCCTCTAGCATATACACATAACGGAGTAATATAACCATCAATCGCATCTGCACGGCATGCCTACTGTCTAATAGGTGAGGATAGGTCCTAATCCCACTCGCGGATGCGTAGATAAGGTTAGTTTCCATGCTCTACTCCGATCTGAGATAGAATTTTAGCAGCACCTCCCCGCTGCTCTCCCGATATATGTCCTGGCAGGGAGGGTGTGTATCCGAAGAACAACATGGAGGTGGTGCCGAAACTCTGTCTCGGATCTGAGCAGAACATGGAAACTAACCCATCTACGCATCCGCGGGCTGTCCAAAAAACATGGACAATCCGAAACAGATACGGTCATAGATATGCAAAGATCCACGTACCTCCAACAGTATCTGTTTCGGATAGGAGACCCCTAACTAGGTTACGCGACCTAAGACCATGATACGGATAGAGGGGTTATACCTATGGTGCTGGTGAGGTCAGGCTAGCGGGGCGGAGGCAAGTCGGTGCAGTGGCGACGCGACATGGTGCAGGTAGACCCGCAACATCGACGAAGATGATTGGGTCGCCTAGGTCCCTCCGACGGGTCCTCCTCCTACATAAAAAGATAATACATTAGTGTCAATTGAAAATTTCGGCAGAACCTCCCCTGCACGGGGAGGTTCCCAAAACCTATAGAAAACATAGGCACAGATTAACTATCGATGACGATCCAGTAAAACGTAGATTCATATATAGTACTGAACTTCATCAGCAAAATTGTTTCCTAAAATTGTTTCCTAACATCAGCAAATCACCTAGTCTTTGCGTGCAGTTGGCAGTAGTTCATATATAGTACTGAACTTCATCCATTCCTTGACTAGACGTAGATTCATGAAAAAATTAACAAACCTAAGTGCAGCAAGGCTCTCTCAGTCTCCTACTAGATGTGTAGCTAGATTAACTAAAGACACCACATATCAGCTCAAAGCCTGAAGATGTGAACATAAACACTGCAACAATATAATTCAGCAAAGGAACATTAGGTTACAGGATTTCACACAACCTCTACAAATAATTTCAGATATCACAGGATTTGAATCTAAGTAGATGCCTCTACATAAGAGATCACCATGGAACCAAATGACTAGAAATGACAGGCTTATTACCTGAACCATTCTGATACATGTTATCTACTAAGTTTAAATTTAAGGTCACACATCTGTCTACTAAGTAAAAGCAAATGTGTTTTAATTTAAGATCAATTATCTACCATGATAATACTTTAATAAGGCATACATTGCATAAATTCAACTAACAAATAGTTCTTACTTGATTTACTTCACACAGTAAGGTGACAAAGATGGGCTGTATTGAAAGTATTAAATTGAAGAAGAAGCAGATGTTTCCTCTGCCGAGAACTAGAATAGATATTTCCTATGCTAACCATATTATAAGTAGAAATGCTACACAAACAAACAAAAAAATTTATATGCTTTCAGTTAGTGCTTAGTAGTTCAACCATTGCCGCTTCATTATAGGGTAAATCTAATAGCAAAGCCAAACTGTCTATGGATCAGTCAAAATATATATTGTGATGCCATTGAAAGCACACTACAGCTATCTGTATAAGAATTTACATAGAAGTTACAAAGACAAAACACGAAATATCACCTCAGTTGCCGTCAGTTTATCCAAGCACATGGCTGAAACCTTTCATAACATAATTAAGGTTTGACATAAAAGATAATTGTAATCTAAGCAGTCTTTCTAACGACAATATAAGCACAAGCTAAGCTCAAAAGGGTCAAAATATTATACTATTGACCAAAAGAATCACAACTATGCCTAATTATTCAGTCTAGAAGTGTTGAGCAAGTAGTACAAGTTAATTAGGTACCAACATATAATAATTTTAATAATATTAGTGGAATCTCAAGATATATATGCAGACAACATATAGTATTTTAATAGAGCAGATATATATAGCACCCTTTCATATGATTCCAGGCTGAAATATAAAGAATCACTCAAAGAAATAAAGCTACTTTGTTATCTACTAAATTGTTACGGCTTATAAGAATATAATAATGCACTGGAAATAGATAGCTACTTAAAAGTTATCACCAATAGCTAACTCATGAAAAGGAATGTTTCCTAAAGCTAAATATAGCTTTTAATTATTAATTGCTCTCAAGTTGTGATACGGGGTACAAGCAGCAATAGGAATGTAGAACGCCTCTACTCCTACTATATATATAATAGTCACTGCTATACTATTTTATTATTTTCACTTGAATGCTGAACTGCTACTTGTAGTATTGTGATGTGCATTCTAAACATAAAGCTTGAAGCATGATTTTGCACATTCACAAGATACATGATTTACATCACGGAAAGAACCACTCAACAGCAACTGCTCATGCAGCCATTTCAGCACAAATGTGCAATTCTTCACTTGGTCCATTAAGAAGATTTGGCATGGGTAGCTAATTACCTGGATCATAAACCACTATTACCAGCTACTGATCATTAATTAGTCAAAACTAACATGAAACAAACTCTAAACACACCTAAGCATGTGGACAAGTTTATTTGGACTGAGCCTAATCATCACCTTAAACTTGCTTCCTCTAACACACAACACACATCCCAAATTGTATGCTAGGGGTGGAAACTCTTGCATGTCCGTTTTGTGTGGCGTGAGCTACTTTCGGAAAGTGGCCATTTTATCTAGCGTAGCACCATAACATGCACTCTTATTAAATTGTATGCAGCAGTCACCAAGCATTTTTTTCCCTTCACCACTCCATGCATAACTGATCTGTAATCATGCACATTGGCGCAAGATAAAGCTAATGGAGAACATGGATAGTAGAGCAGGTGGCTGTGGGTAACAATGGCTGGCGGGCTGCAAGGACAGCAACGAGCAAGCTGCCGGGCTGGGAACTATTCCTAGGAACAGAGCAAGAACGACATACGCGACCCTAGCTTTATTGATTTGGCAAATAATAAGACTATGGGTCGCAAAGCAGCACTAGATCAAGACAAAGCAAGTACTAAAAAACTGGGGAACCAAGCCAGATCTGGAGGATAAAGAAATCACCTTTGAAAAGCACCTCGGTCGGGGAAGCAGGGACCACGCGCACGTGCACGGGAGTGAGGACCAGCTAGCAGGACTCCCGTCGTGACCTTGAGGGAAAGCACGCGGTCACGTCGGGGGCCGCTGGGCGCGCGGACATAGCGAGCGTCAGCCGCACGGGCGCTAGCTGCTGATGGGATGGGCCACGGCGCGCAGACCGAGTAGGCGCTGGCAAGCAGCCGAAGCAAGAGCCGACCACATGAATGCAGCACACGGCAGAGTGGAGACAGCCACGGCCGCGCGTCAGGGCCGGCCAGGCTGTCGTTGGCTAGGGGTTGGAGACCGACGCGCGGTCAGCAGGGCGAAGCTGCAACGCGTACTGGGGGCGGGTAAGAGAATCGTGGGCCCCGTGGGTAAGGGAATTCAGGCACGGCCAGATCGATCTGAGCTGAACTGAAAATTTCAGTTGGGGTGGAGAAAAATTCTAGGGAAGGGTCATCTGTACGTACACCGATATTTAACGAGAAATTCCAGCTCTGGAGGACAATAAGTCCAGAGAAGTGTCCTCTGTACACGATCAATAATTAACTAGAATTTCTGGCTCGGGAGACGAATAATTCCAGGTAATGTACTAAGAAGAAGTGAGAAAACAAGTGCCCTGGACAGTAATGACCAACAAGCAAAAGGTGAGGTTAATTCTGTGTACTTATGAATTTTTCTGTATGCTTATGATGATCTCGTCAAACTTATAGTTGTTGTATGTTTATAAATTAATTTGGTTGTATGCTTCTGATATATAGTCTGTGTACTTATATTTTGTAGGGCCTAATTAATTAAAGCACAAACACATAAGTCATAGGACTAGTTCACAGGATATCAACTCAAAAGACAATAGTTCACAATATATGTTCAAATCACAAAAAAGAAACAGCCAAAGAATAATATATGTTCACAAACATAAATAGTTCACAACAGATTTAGGCGAGCACTCATAGTTCACAACATAAATAGATGGTTCACAAACCCAACACAATGATCTGGTCATACATCAGCTAGGACCAACAAAAGCTCTACATTTGACATCAGACTACTTCCAGAAATTAGCAATTGTCATGCATCAGGTAAGCAACATACTGCTTCCTGTAAGATGACATTCGACACCATTCACTACTTCCAAATTTTGCTCATAAGACAACCAATAGCTACACCTACACACACTGCTGCGATAATAACGTAGTCCTTCTTCAAAATCTGTACTTGCACCTTCAACTGCCAAAGATCAGTAACAACACTATCAAGTTTTGCCTTCATTACATCCAAATCATGCTTCAGGTCCAAATTGCGGTCAGTTTTAATTAGGATAGTGTTATACATAAGGATTGAAGCTGAACTAAATGTACCCTTCTGGTGACTCAAGTACTTCGGTTATTTGGTCCCAACTTGTTGGTCTGGACAAAGGTGCTGGTGAGGCAAATGGATCATCTTCCCCGTACAGTGGTGAGTCCGGTGGCGAGTCCGATGTTAGGGCGAAACTTGAATCTCCTGATGAAGAGCCAGGGTGATTGAACTGTGTAACCTGCATGACAATCCAGCATGAGGTAGTTTAATAATTGGATTGTGATACATCTCAAGTATGTGGTTAGGTGCGATGTATAAGATGGTTGTACCATACCTAACTGCAGAAGAGCTAGTTGCTGTCCACCTCCACCGGCTTGTCCACCTCCACCTGCTTGCCCAGAAGTCCCTGCACCATCCTTTGGGAACAGTGTGTATCAGAAAGGCATGTTGATCATAGCTGCAATAAGAGTGAGATTTGTTAGAGCGAACAGTGTAACAGTAATGTTGCAAAGGTTCTGTTGTAACTGCAGTTACCGTTCTAGTTGTGCCTAGATTACCGAGTTGGGGACCCAGTGCATATCCTTCTATGTCCATCCAAATTGGCCACATGTAGAGCACAGTGCCTCTGCGGATGGCTACATTCCATGTAGAAGGTATATCTTCTCGGGATGCATATGTCTTGAAGGTTGCAGTGAGATCCTCCTTATTCAATTTTGGATACAACACAACAACCTTGTTCGCGAAGATCCATACTTAAGGCTTTAGCGACGAGCAAATGTGGTGGCAGTCCGCGAACGGTAACCTTGAGATGTTCCATAACTTCTTCTCCTATTGGAGTTTAGCTGGTGTCAGAGTTGGGGATGGGGGTGGCAGGCCATCGAAGGGTAGTATTGCACAACCATGCTGGGGAGTCCATGGATACGTGACAATCTTTGTGCCCCCAATGTCAATTTCTGGTGTTCTCAAGATTTCAGTGGCTTGCTCTGTTGAACTGCGCCACACCAAGTAATCTGGATCATGTTGTAGAATATTCTCCAAAGCAACATTAACCCCACAGATGTTGACAATTGCATGGTGTATCAGGATGCGATTAATCCAGTCTTGGTTTGCTGTGGTTGGGACCTTGAGAAGTACTGTGCAGCCAAACCATTCATTCGCATCCATGGAGATCTCACTATCATGGAAGATTGTGATGGTGTCCATCCGACAGAAAAACGCCATCACTCTCTCCTCCTGCAAAATAAGGAATAAAAGATTGTCAATTAAGAAACACAACATTATATAAGTTGAAAATTTTAGTAGCACCTCCCCTGTACTGGGAGGGTTCCCAAACCTTCAAGAAAAACGCCGGCACGAAGTCCGACAGCCACATTTCTGGCACAATGGCCCACACATCAACATTTGCGGCACAAAGGCTAGCAACGACATACACGGCACGACAACCGACAACTAGGGAGGGAGGGGGGCTTTACCTTGGGTGGCGGTGGAGTCGGGCGATGCGGAGTCGGGATCACCTTTGTCTCTGGCTAGACATGGGGAAAATAGCGTGGACGACCAGCGGGGCGTGACGCGCGGGCATAGGGGCGTCACGATCGTCGGCCTCTCCTTCTCCCCTCCTATTCTCCCTTCCTCTTCTCCCCTCCTCTCTTCTCCTTCTCCTCTCCTTCTCCTCCTCCTCTTCTCCCCTCGTCCTCCCTTCTCCCTACTCCTCTTCTTCTCCCCTTATCCTCTCTTCTCTCTTCCTCCTCCTCCACCGCTCTGCAGAGCCGGGCCGGTGCGTGTGGGGCTGGCCAGGGAGCGTGGCCGAGGGGCGGTGGCGGTGGCCCCACAGCTGGACGAGGCGGGGCGGCGCATCGGGCGGCACAGGGCCCGACCGGGAGGGGCGGCGCGTCGGAGGTCGGTGGCACGGGGCCTGACCAGGAGGGGCGGGGCCGGGCTCGGGCGGCGCGGGGATGACGACGGCGCTCGGCAGGGCGGGCCAGGCTCGGCCGTGGCGGGGGTCCGGGAGGGGCTGAGGCGGGGGGGGGGGGGCAGGGACCGGTGGCGGCGGCGGTGCGGGCAAGGTGGCCGGGAGCGTGAGAGTGTGAGTGTGGGTGTGAGTGTGTGAGTGTGGGTGTGAGTGTGGCCGGATGAGTAGATGAGCGTTGGCCTTGGACAAGGCCCCAAAACGACCGTTATAATTTCCTCTGCGTGGGGGGTTTCTTTTCGCTCGCTCGCTCCCCTCCCGCCCACCTGCACGTTGCTAGGGTTCACCGTGCGCCGCCGGGGCTTCCCTCGTCTGTCGCCCACGCGCGGCACCAGGCCGCCCACCACCCCACCCACGCCTCCCCTGCCGCTCGCATCGCCGGCGCGCCCCACGTGGCGTCGCAACCAGGCCAAGCCCCCATTCCCCACGCAGCCACGCCGCCCCAGTGCCCCCACCTGATTGGCCGATTGGAGTTCTTTGCTTCAACTCAGAGCAGAGGTGATTAGAAATCAAATCCCTCCCTTTGTAATTTTGCAAGTCAAAGATCATGACATCATCGGTTGCTATCAAGCAATGAGGGATCGAAGAGTTAAAATTTAATTGTAATTTTCTTCTGATATTTTGTAATCTCAATTTGTTATGGAACAAATTTAGTTTGAACTATATGTATCTTTTATCTAAGCTCATCTGAATGTTTTGTATTGTTCATCCAAATATTTTCTTGCCATGGGCATACCTTGCTCTCAATTTCTAGGTCCGCCACTGATTCCATGTCAGTATTGTCTGATCTGTATGTATATGATCTATGTCTTGCTGGCTTGGCTGATCTATAGTGCATTCCTGTGTGATTTGGTTTGGAATCAAAGAATCTGTGAGCACCGATTGTAACTGACTGGCACTATTTCATGAGGTAATTGGTGTTATCCGAAAATCCTCAAGTCAAAATGAAGATATAAATGATTACTTGCCAGCATTTGGTTTTGGTGCCTGACGAGGTCTAGCTTTGGAGGATTTATTTGCTTTAATTTTGACTTTATGTCCTAGCAGATTAGTAATATTTGGGCTCCTAAGTAAACTGCTAACTCCTTGAATGAACCCAGGACTGGTCATAGTCCATTCGATTGACTCAGTAGTATCTCACATCCCACACATAGGGAGCCCTTCTTTTTACATACAAATAAAAGAAGGAAAATTATTAGGAACGACAAATATTAATTAGGAACATGCATCTGAAAGTTTAGCATCAGTGTCTTGGTGAGTTTCAGAATTCAGAGTTCAGTTACTCGGATTTGCACAATATTTCATTACTTGGGATGCTTGATTAGTATATTGACTTTACTTGTATCTTTCTAATTATTCGAAATATTTTTACTTATATAGTAGATGACGATCATGATTTCTGATATGTGTATAAACCAATATACTGAGAAATAATCTTTGATATCAATGTTATCAATTTCGCCACACCTAATTTTTTTTCCTTCCTTCGCCACTGGTCCATGTCCTCCATTAATAGCTTTATCTTGCGCCATATCTCATACTTGTTCTTGCTTTATCTACTGCAGGATGGGTCGCAAGAAGGTGGTTCGCCCTGAAGATGAGTTGGGTAATGGAGATGCTTCTCTGCCTCGCCCCAAGAGAGCGAAGCAGCCCACTGCTAAGCCTCCACGCAACAAGCGCAAGGTGTCAGCAGGACGTGGCAAGAACTCCTTCCGCAAAGCAGCGGATGACTTGTACTTCCCAATGTGGATGTCGAGTTGGTTCCTGTGACTGAGCAATTGTTCACCCATTCGGGCGATCGGCGTTTTATGGATGACGTTCATCCACCTCGGCCTAAGGACTATTTTAGCAACCAAGGAGAGGTCTTTGGCAAAAGGTTTGAATGTCCATCTGAATCTCTAGATGCTGATTTTCGTGATCCTCGCTTTGGGACTATCTTTCAGCTGGACTACTATGATTCAGTGATCCTTTCCAAGAGTCATCCAGTGGTTTTACAGAAGTACATTGATTGGGATCATTGTGTCAAATTGGGTGATCCTGAGATGACTAGAGCTCTTGAAATGTTGGAAAGGCGTAATTTCAAGAATCTCATGACCATGCAGTATCCGTCGAGCAATGAGGTCATTGCACAGTTCTTTGCTACTGTTTGGTATGAGAAGGCCACAGCTGATCATTATGGTTATATGCATTTCTCCATTGAAGGTCAGCCCTATTATGTCTCTTATGCTCGCTTTGGCAAAATTCTTGGATTTGAGTTTGATGACATAGACAAACATCGGCTTAATTGCAACCCTCACCGTGACATTGATCTCTCTTTTGCTTACAATGAGGATGCTATTGCCGATGACTTCTACACCGTCAACAACATGAGAAAGGTTTATCGCTATTTTAATTTGTTGGTCCGGCAAACTTTTGTTCCCAAGATTGGTGGTGCTTCAGTGATTTTATCTTCTATGGGTCCCTTCTTGAAAGCTTTTCAGGAGGGTAATGAGGAGGATTTCAGTGCTTTTGGCTTCATTTATAGGCAGATTCAGTTGACATCTTGGGATCCTAAGAAGTCCTGTACTCATGCTCCCTATATCATGAAGATGATTGAGGTAGTCACTCAGAAGGAGTTCATCAAAGAAGTGAGCCATGAGCCTTACCGACCTATGAGAATTAGTGAGACAACAAAGAGGAGAGGCCGCAAGCCCAGTCAACCTCGGCCTCAGTCTGTGCCTTTGCCTTCCTCTTGTGCCACAGCTGCAGCTTATCCTGAAGACGTCCAAGGTCTTCTCTTGCAGGGTATGCGCTCTGTGTGTGGGATGTCCATGGCCATCTATGAGGCCAACAGAGAGCACCACAGGTTTGTCCAGGAGGAGCTTCACCGCGCTGAGGTCCAGCGCAAGATGATTGCCGAGCACGTAGGTGTGACTTTGTCCCCAGTTTGTCCTCTACCTCTAGCACCTCAGCAGCCCGAATGGTGGAATCCGTTGTTTCAGCAGTCTTTTGTGCAGCCACAACAGACACAATTTGACATCAACGAGCAGCCACAGGCCTCGTCCCATGTTCAGCAGGGTGTTGGTGGCAGCTCGTCCTCTAGATGGGCTTCCGCCACCTATGGTATAGCTGGTCACTTCTTCAGCCCTACCTTCGACGTTCTCTACTCCGCCTCCTATCCTTCTACTTCCGGTGGACAGCAGCCCGGTGAGACCCAGGTGGATGACGGTGTCAACCCTTCTACTTCCGGTGGATAGCAGCCCGCTGAGACCCAGGAGGATGACGGTGTCAACCACGACGAGTGAGGCGCACGTGTTCTTCAATGACATCTTTCTTTTTGGTGCTTGACGCCAGAGGGGGAGAAAATATATGTTTGCCTCATTTATCTATATGCTATTTATGTATGGACCTTGGACTTGTATCATGATCTATATCTCTTGTTGACTTCTATCTATATTTTGGGCTTGTATGACTATATATTGTGATAAACTATGTGTGATTTTTAGTTGGTACTTAATGGTTGTAAGGACATGTTAATGTTAGTTTGCTTATCTAATATCATATCACTTGTGATGGTGTATGCCTTTATTTATTTGTTGTGTGATATTCATGTCATATGCATCACAATTATTTTTGTGACACCTTTGCACACCTAGGAAAGCATGCATGTATATGATTTGTTTCCTAGCACTTTCACTAAAATTGTGCATATATATGTGGCCTTTTATGCCAAATTGTAGATTCAAAACATATATGCATATATTTAGGGGGAGCTTGTCATATCCAAAGTACCAAATTGTGAGCTTTATATGTGTTGTTATCAATCACCAAAAAGAGGGAGTTTGTAAGTGCAACAAATCCTATTTGTGAGTTTTGGTGAATATAATGACAAAGCAATAAAGAGCTAAGGATGTTTCGTGAGATTTTCATTTAATCATCGATGTGAAAAGTCCAAATGAGAAATGGGAACCCTCAATTATTACTTCAAAGCTAGTAAGTCATGCTTCAACTTGAGATAATTTCATTTTATTTTAACTTCTCTTGATCAGTAATAGGATGCCGTACTGTATAGAGGCCGGAATCAAAATTATATCACTTGCAGGTGTCCTAAGTGCTCAAAAGATCAATTCTATTTTCTCTAGACACCTTCCTAAAATCATCCTTGACTTATATTTTCTGGTCCAAGCTAGCTTAAAAATTCTTCTCAGCCGAAAATTCCTTTTCCTTCAACAAGAATTTTTGAAAGCCTACTCCTTTGAAATTTCTTGCTTAGCCTCCTTAAATTTCCAGAGCACCCCTCTCTGTTGAAGACCGCAAATTAACTAGAATTTTATCCCTCCCAAGCAAGAAATTCAACAAGAATTTTCGAAAGCCTACTTCTTTGAAATTTCTTGCTGAGCCTACTTAAATTTCCAGAGAACCCCTCTCTGTTGAAAACCGCAAATTAACTGGAATTTTATCCCTCCCAAGCAGAAAATTCCAGTGCGGTAGTCTTCCTGGTTCGCTATCTTATATTCATTTTGGCAATGCCCTTCTTCCCGGCCTTCTCACTTGACAAGCGTCATGCTACGGCCTCCTTTACCATTGCCGTGCTGCTACAGAGCCTCTGTTGCTAGCTAGCTGCTCCTACTTAATTTTATCCTCTCTGTGTTTATTTATGATGAAAAACACTGTTGCGTGATAACGACCGAACTAGTTCAACAGTATTTTAATAGAGTTCGTGGCATTATCTCTGCGAGTATATCTACTCAGTTACAGAATATATAACTAATGAACATACAGTATGTTTATGCTAACTCCAACACCAATAATTTATTCCATATATATATAGTTATTAATTACTTAGTTCTAGAATTTTACACCAGAAAGCAACCAACTGCAAGAGTTAAACATATACATCCACATGCTAGCTCCTATCTCTACCAAGTATATATATCAGATTCCATTTGCTCGAATTTCAGCACCAGCAAATTAAGCAGTTGAGGAGCTCACCTGCACAAATAAACAACAAGTTAAGCAGTTTGCTAAATCACCTTGTTCTAAAAAAATCACAGGGCATATTCAAAACTCACATTAGCATTATTTTGTGTGTACTTGCCGTTTTCGGCGTCTTTTTGCCATGGGGCCATCCTCCTTATGATCATCTCTTAGGTATGGTGTTAGTTCGCTCGCCGAAATCTTAGGAAGGATGGAAGTATCGAAAGGAGGGATTTCATTAGATTGATAATTGAACTCTTCCTCCTCCACTTGATTTTCAACTCCGACAACCCGCTTCTTCCCAGGGAGAACCACTCGTCGTCGCTTGTTTCTAGTGTCACACACATACAAGACTTGGAAAACCTGACTTGCGAGTACAAATAGAAGCTAGATCGAGTAATTAAGCACGAGCACACACCCTGTTGCATAGACCGAGATAGAATTAAGCACACGGATTCCATCACGCAGTTGTAATTTGATCATGGTCACACAATCCCAAAAATTAATTACAATGCTATTATTAGCAAATTTGGTCGCTGCTACCTTATCTATCGAGCACACGCCCCAGGCAGGACTGACGCCTATGTGGTAGTTGTCGGTGGACAGACCGTATGCCAAGAAAGGAAGCCCCGGGATTGAGAGCAGAGCTGAGCTGAAGCGGACCAGATTTGGCCAGTCGGTGGCCTCAGCTCCACCCTCAACGGAAGAGTTGATTTGGCTTTATTTTCTTCACATATCACAATGAATTAATTAGCTGAATCACCTGCCATTCATCAACCGGGCCGGGTCAGCTCAGGAGTTCGGACACCTGCAAGTAAACATCGATCGATTCGCTGTCTATACAAGCTATATGTCGTGCTAACTTGACAAATTAATAGAGAGCATGTACAACATGCATGGCATGTGGCAGTAGTGTGCCAATGGAAGTACTTTTATACTCTATTGCTCGCTGATCTGTACATGCTCCAATGTCAAGGATTGTTTAAGGAGTTAATATTAATACCACCAGATCCAAAGTTTAGGTAGGCCCTGCCCATTCGAATCAAGAAACATATTAATACTAAAGATGAAAAGAATAGATCCCGCTGCGTACTGTACTGGGTTAATTAGAAGTCTCAGATCGAGGTCAGGAATATATGTTTGCAATTAACCTCCACTAATAAAAGCCAGCCACATCATCACGATCCATTTCTCGCCACTTTCAAGATCAATGAGAGAGAAACAGAGTGAGTTTTTTTTGAGCTGAGCTTCAGTTTCTGAAAGGGCCAAATAATATAGATATGGCCGGTCAGGTTATTATCAAAAGCAAGAAAAGGTCAGCTAGATGTCTGGGTTTTAGGCATCCGACGTCACAACTTGCTCGAAACCTTCTCAATTTTTTATCATAGCATCTACATGCAATAACATGATGCCCCGACAAGTTTCGTGATTTTGGGACTTTGTTCGGATTTTATATGATTTAAATACACTCTTTCCGCAAGTATCTCGTCATGCTACGTCAACAAGATGCTCGACATTTTATGTGAGTTCCTGGATACGGCCTCAACATACACCAAATATCATGAATATTATTTTTTGAATCACCAAATTCCATTATTTCATGCACCTGCAGTTCAAATTTGAAGTATGCAAAAAAATTCAACGAAACGAAAAAAATTAACGAAATATACCAAAAAAAATCAAAATTGTCCCAAATTTGAACAAGGAGTTTTAAATAATGTGAGAAGGCCTCACAAAAAAATGAGGCAAAAAAAAACAATAAAAAAATTCTTCCCTGAGTGTCTTCCCTGACACTCGACAAAGAGGTCATTTGCCGAGTGCCATGACAGGGCACTCGGGGAAGCCAGCCTCTTTGCCGAGTGCCAGGGTGCGACACTCGGCAAAGCAATTTTTTTAGTTTTAACGGCGTGGGCGGACTGGGCCGTCAAGTAATATTTTTCTTTGCCGAGTGCCGCTCTTCCCCAAGTGTTGCACTCGGGGAAGAGAGCCTTTGTCGAGTACTGCTCTTTACCGAGTGCTAGGCACTCTGCGGCACTCAGCAAAGCCTCTCTTCCCCGAGTGTTATTCTTTTCCGAGTGCAACACTCGGAGAAGGTTGGCTTTACCAAATATTTAATTTTTAACACTCGGGAAAGCCTGCGATATTCGAAGAATTTTGCCTCTCCCGTAGTGTAAGCACTATCGCGAGCGAATTTGCCAGGCGAGTGCGAGGATTCTCCTGCGGGGAAACCTGTTTTTTTATACTCCGCACAATCTCACGCTTTGATGGCTGCACATGCGTCAACAACATGTGCGTGCTGCAAGAAACGACTCCTCATCGTGATCTTGGCGCTTGAAGCTACCGAATATCGATGCTGTTGCTTTCTGTCATCATCTTAGCTGCTGTGTTTCCGGCTAGGATCGGAGTATGTGTGTAATTCGTGTTGGGAGGAACCGAAGGGTGGTGTTCAACTTATTATTATATATACTTTTGGTGACTCGATATATAATATAATAAATAAACGGGGAAAACGTTGGAGGTGCACCATCGCCTGCTACTTATATATTTCAAATTCAAATGTTGCATTCCTTTGACAGGTTTTCTAATTAATTCTTCTTTCTGCCCAAGATATATTTTAACTTTTTTCAAGAACCTAGTCTGCACATTCCCTCGGTTATTATTTCTCACATGGCTCAAATTGGGATATAGCTAGTCTGGTTCGGCATTGAACTCGGCACCTCTCTGGTTCGGCATTAGTCGTTCCCTCTACAAGATGTCTGTGCACTGCTCTTGTCGATCGATATCGGATGTCAAAGTCCTTCATCGTTTACGACCTCACTTGTCATTTGCACGAAGATGTCCAACACCCTGAGCAAGTATAATGCTGATTTCAGCCACTCAACAGAGGATATAGTCTGTGACATATGCAACAACCATATTATGAATGAGTGTAATATATATATATATATATATAATATATATATATATATATATATATATATATATATATATATATATATATATATATATATATATATATATATATATATATATGCAAGAATCATTAGCATTCAAAACTTAAATAGTGAAAATATTTCATACTATAGATGGATCTGGAAACTGCGGAACGACCCTATTTGGCGGTGGCATGAATGGCGCGCAGAGCGCCAAGGTGAAAATCTGGTTCCTGTGGCAGGGGAAGTCCACCGTCATTCATCATACCTAAAAATAACTAAAAAAACTTCCAAATAAAAATAGAACCCCAAATAAATACCATGCGATATATTAGAGAAACATATATAAAATGTGTCATGATACATATGTGCCAAGTAAACTTAAACATTTTACAACCATTTTGCACCCTACTTGTTGGCACATAATTTACTTTAACGATTATTAACTCTCATCGAGAACTAATGTTGCTAACAAAGATCTAGAAATCATTACAATTGTTTAAGGTTACATAGAAATGATGTATAAATAAAAATAAAATCCACCATTACTATTCCTAATTAAAAAAACAACAAATCTCTCTATTTATTTCCGAACCATGAAATGAGCTATATTATTAATAATAAAAGATTAGAGGATGAAGTTGCTAATCTTTAGAAAATAGAATAGATGGAGGATTGAAGATGTTCTCAAGAGAACTTAATCACCCAAGCCGAGAGTAATAATTGAACTGGATGGCTCGAACTTGAGCGAACGTGGAAGAAGAATATATAGGCCCCGTTTGGCACAACTCAGCTTCACCATATAAGTTTTTTTTTTTGCAAAATAGTTTCGTGAGCAACTTTTTTTTTGTTGAAGCTAAGTTGTTTTGGAACAAGTGTTTGGCAAAACAACTCCACCTAATGAAACAATGAATAGAATACTATAATATGGGAGATGAAGCTGGGATAAACTACTTTTTTCAGCTTCATCCCAACTCATATCTTTGTGAGAGGGCGAGAAAAATAGCTTCACCCATAAAATTGTTTGGGATGAGCTGTTGTGAGCTGTACCAAACAGGCCTATAGTGGGGACGGCAGGTGGAGCCGTTCGGGACTAAAGTCATCCTCTAGTCTCGATTGGACCCACCAACCAGAATAAAAAGGGCAGTTGGACCTTTAATCCGGGTTGGTTGCTCCAACCGGCACTAAAGGGCGACCTTTAGTCACGGTGGAGCCATCAATCGGGACTAAAGTCCCCTCATGTAAAACCCCACGGGGTTAGTTATTAGGCTAGAAATTTTAGTTCACGTTGGTGGCTTAAATCGGGACTAATTCTCCTATTAGTTTTGAACCTAGCTCTGACCGAGACTTAAGCAAAAAAACGAAAGATCTGTTCTCTGCTACTGTGACCACTGGGGTGTAGCCATGGCAAGCAATGGGTAGCGACACCTTCTGCCGACGAGCCAGACTGCGGATTAGAGCTCACCATCACGGCATCACGAGTCACGTCCTGTGTTGATGTGTTGGGCACTTGAGCTAATGGGCTGTAAGTTGGGCGATGGTTGGACGCTTGGCCTTCTTACTCGTGTAGCCGTGTAGGTGCAGTCACGAACTGGCGTTTAATCTGTCCGCACTACGGCCGGGCGCCGGCGTCGCTTGCCTGTGCCTCAAAGAGTCACCGGGACAGAGGAGGAAGAGCTAGTGAGGTGGAGGTTCTGGGTTCTCCACACCGACGGACGGTAGGTAGGGCAGCTGCGCCCACCGTGCCGTATGGGGAGCTCCGCCTCTGGCTGCAATGGCGGAGGGCCAAGAGGGAGCAAGCGCCGGAGGCACGTCCGAGAAGGTGGCAGTGGGCAGGTGGCAGTTGGACTCGAAGAAGCCTCTGGAGGCAGCAACACGTGGCAAGAAGCCTCTGGAGGCAGCAATGCGTGTGCGCGTGGGCTGCTGCTGGATAGCCAGGATAGGCATCGAACGACCATGCTGGAGCGGGGACTCTTGTATGAACAGTGCTAGAGTGACTTTGGCTTAGAAATAAAAGATTTGATTTGATATATATAGTAATAATATGACGAGGATATGATATGACATGACGATGATACAGGAGGCTATCACTCTGTTCATTTATTGATTTCAGTAAAACTTATCCAACCGACTAACAGTATTTTTCTCTCACAGCGAATCAGAACCAGCCAGTCCAAACCAACCAACGAAGACGTCGTATAAAAAAAATGCATTGGATCCTTGCATTGGGAGCGCAGCAAAACAAACAAAACAGATTAAGCATATTGGAGTAGGTATATTGTAGTAGACTAGTAGCAGTCAGTCACCGAGAGGGCAGCAAGCAAGCATGGAGAGTGGTGGTGGCAAGAGGAGGGGCAGGGCAGCTGCAGCGGCGGCCATAACAATGCTGCTGCTTCAGCTCCGCCGACGGCCATGGCCGCCCGCACCCTGCATACCTCCCCCGTCCTGCGCTTAAACACCATCGCGAGCGAATTTGCCAAGCCAGTGCGAGGATACTACTGTGGGGAAACCTGTGTTTTAATACCCTGCACAATTTCACGCTTTGATGGCTGCACATGCGTCAACAAACTCTGCGTGCTGTAAGAAACGACTCCTCGTCCTCGTGATGGCAGCTTGTTTCTTGGCGCTTCAAGTTATCAACGCATGCTGTTGCTTTTTGTCTGGTCCGTTTGACTTACTCCGATTTGTTCGATTTCTTTTTCCAATCAGAATAGTATTTTTTTCTTACAACAATTTAGTCAGAGTAGTGTTTTTAGTCAGTTTCAGTCAAAATTCAGCCAACCGAACGGGACCGATCATCTGTGCGTAGCTGCTGTGTTTCCGCCAGGAGTATGTGTGTAATTCGTGTTGGGAGGAACCGGGTGGTTTGGTGATTCGATATATAATAAATAAACAGGGAAAACGTTGGATGTGTACCATCGCGCTTGCTACTTATATATTTCAAAAATGTTGCATCCTTTGACAGGTTTATCGATTAAAATTCTTCTTTCTGCCCAAGATGTATTTTAACTTTCTTTCAGAACCTAATCTGCCCATTCCATCGGTTATTATTTCTCACATGACTCAAATCGGCAACCTTAGCTTTTTAGACACTGGTAGCAGCGCCGATCTTTGGCAGGGCTTCGTCGGCGTGGTTCCTCCGTTGGCGCCGGAGCCCCATAGGCGAAGCCACTTTTCGGGGCTCCGACTCCTCTCATGAAAAGGGCTCCAGCTCCTCCCCCGTGGCTCTAGAAGTGCTTCTCATAGGTGATGCGTTTGGTATGGCTTCGCTGGCTCTGATGCTAGAGCCCGTGGAAAAGTCGGTGCACGAGCCGCACCAAATGAGCTCTAAGCTCATCACTATTGACCTAGTTTGAATCCACAAGATGATATACCACTACCACTCGTTGAGAACACCAGGCACGAAATAATATTCATCCACCACTGTTCTTTCATAGTACTCTCTTCGTTTTTAAATTATAAGACGTTTTGGTTTTTTGCCGCGGCGGATGCCTAGCCGACGCCAGGAGGAGGAGGAGGAGGAGACACCAAGGCGAGGCAACAGAAGGTAAGGAGAGAGATGCAACACCTAATCTACTTTTGAAACATGCAGATGCAACACTTGCAATATACGTCTAAAGATAGATGAAAAATTTGAAACATGCATCTGAAACACTTGCAAAAACACTTGAAACCATTGTAAAAACATACGCAACATACGTCTGAAAAAACAGATGAAACATTGGAAACATAAGCTTGCAGCATACCATGTACAACCATTGCAACATATGCAACATCACCAACTACTTTTGCAACATTCATATAAAACACTTGCAACATACCTCTGGAACATTTGAAACATACATCTGAAACGTATGAAACATATAGAGCTCGATGCCACGGAGTGGCGCGAAGGTCGCCGGTGTGGAGCTCATCGGCGGCACGGACCTCGGCAGTGGCCTCGGATAACTGGATCCTTCCCACGGCGCCATGCTTCGCTAGGCCTCGCCGGCCGCCGCACCTGGCACTCAGCTCCTAGGGTAGACCGGTCCGAGTACTGACCTCTAGCTAGGTCTAGAACGTGAGAATGGACGGGGAAGGATAACAAAGTGGGAGGCGTGAGCCGCTTTGACGCTGGGAGACAGCGCCCGATGACGGGTTGCGGAGGTGGATTGCGATGCGTGGGTGGTGCGGGCGCGCGGGGGGTGGTGGGGGGGCATGGCACGCAGCGTGGACGGGCGGTGTGGGCTGGTCAGGGTTAGTTCGTTCGGACGGACGCCTTGAACTATGCAATACCGCATAGGGCAAAGATTCTTTTTGTTGGTTAGAGTGAATGTTTTATTTCCTTTGTTTTGCACTACTATGGATTCCTTTCCTTTGGAAAAGAATTCAAAATTCCTTCATTCCAAAGGCTACGAAGTGATTCTTTTTCTTTGGAATTTGTTCGTCCAAAATTCTTTTGGAAATTCTTTGATCCAAACAGGTCCTAAATAACGGATTCAATCTGACGTCACAGAGCTCGAAGGTGAGAGTGCAATTTGTTAAACGTGCCGCTTCCGGTGGCTGCTTTTTGGCAGCGACAAAACAGCAAAACGCAACAAACACCTCCGGCGTCACACACACCACATAATTGAGGCAAAATAGAGCTAGCAGTGAACAAGCCGTCACGCAATTTGTTCCCACTCCTTGCTGACCGCACCGGGAGTGCCACTGCTAGCCATCGCCGCTCGCTCCCACGATCAGCGTCGTCGCTTTTTATCTCCAACAAATCTCTCTCCCTCCCTGTCTGCAGTCCGCACCATGGGTTCCGACTTCAAATCGATCCCCTTGCTCGGTACGCCTTAACTAATTCTTCAATTGGATTCCATTTGCTCTCTGGATGCAATTCTCCCTCCAAAGATTCAAGATTCGGGGTATCCGGATCAGATTCTGCTCTGCGCTGACCGCTGAGGCACCCAAATTTCGTTCCCCGCATTTCCACCTCCATCGTTCTGTAAAACCTTCCTCCCATCCTCATCCCCAAGAACCTGAGATGCCCGTTTGGGCTGAATGTTCCATGCGGCGGGGCATCAGGCTTCAGAGTCAGCGGCCCCCGATTCTTGCGCGCCTCCTGCCGCAGCAGTGCTAGTAACTTCTGCAAGCGAAGGGACGCAGCTCCTCTCGCTCGCTTCAGTAGATGCAGCAGCTTCTGTCTTTTGCCCTCTCCCTTTGTGCTTCCAGCTCTCGATTTTATAACGAGTGTGTTTGTTCGTTCCTATCATTGCCAGATATCAGCCCGCTTGTCGAAAAGATTGATGATCCAAGCATGGCCAACGACAAGGATTTGCTGCAGGTTGTCCGGTTGCTGGACGATGCTTGCAAAAAGGCCGGATTCTTCTATGTGGTAATCACTCGTTAACTCTCTGATAACAGCAAACCTGCTTGAAAAGCTAACCACAGAAGCCGGTTGGGGACCTGGGGTAGGTTACTTTTCACTAACGATGAAGATGTATTTCAACATTGAAACGAAGACCGGAAACAGTGACTCATCAACTTTGTGATAGTAAACAGCCCAGTTTGATTTTTTTTTAAAACATCAGTTTGAAAATTTTTAGCAAATCATATCAGCAAAGCATGCTTATGTAGACTGTTTGATATCAAACGTGGATATTTACCATTAACCATGTATGTGCTGGATTACTTCAGTAGGATCTTGTAAAGTACCGATGTCATACCATACCCTGTCTTGCGTAGGTGCATATGTACAGTTGGCTTTTCTTGCGTAGGTGCATATGTACAGTTGGCTTTTCTTTTTGTTCAGTGAAAAAAGCTGAATCTTTAAACAATCTGTTATTGTAAAAGCTAACCCAGGAAAATGCTGCATGTATGATGTTAACAGAAAGGCCATGGTATTGACGAGTCGCTGATGAGGGAAGTCAGGAATGTGACCCACAAATTCTTTCAGCTTCCTTATGAGGAAAAATTAAAAATTAAGATGACACCTCAGAGTGGATATAGGTGTGGTTGCTTAAACATGTCCTGTTACTTTCTGGCTCTATGTTTGGTCTTTGGGAAATTTCTGACTATTTATTTTCAGAGGGTATCAAAGATTAGGGGAGAATATTACCAAGGGTAAGCCTGATATGCATGAAGCAATCGATGTAAGTTTACTTTGTGTCTTTGTTTCCATGTCGTGCTTTGAGCTGTTCAGAGCTAATCCCTGAGAACAAATATGGCAGTGCTATACTCCTATTAGACCTGGCAAATATGGAGATCTCGCTAAACCAATGGAAGGATCTAACTTATGGTATGTATGTTTCCAAATTCCAACTTCATCTCTGTTCTCAAGGTACATCTTCAAGCACTGCAAATGTCTGCATCTCTTGAAAAGTGTGTTCAAGTCTAGCTTGTTCATATGGATTAAAAATTGAAAAGGGGAAGATATCAAATAGGTTTATACTTACCCCTTTTTTTGTGTAAACATACCAATGTATGATGAACTAAGTGCAAACATGTCTTACCATGCAACTTAGTAAGCATTGACACACTACCTTCCATCTGTCAAGCAGATTTTCTTCACCATTCGTCAGATGGAGTAGTACTGAAAAACAATAGTTGTATCAAATATCAATAGATGATTTTCTTGTGCTATAAGCGGCTACTAAATTCATGTCGCTCTTATAGTCTAAAAAGATATGTTGTTTGTACTGAAGGAACTGATCACTTGCCTTTCATACAGGCCAGAATACCCATCAAATTTTGAAGTACTGCTAGAAAACTATATCAACTTATGTAGAGGTCCACTTCTCAGCCTACTCTAAACATTCATCTTTGTTCATCGCCAATAGTGTTCATTATGTCATCTTTACAGATATTTCAAGAAAGATAATGCGAGGTATAGCCTTGGCTTTGGGAGGGGCGATTGATGCTTTTGAAGGGGATACAGCTGGAGATCCTTTCTGGGTGTTAAGGTTGATTGGTTATCCAGTAGATATTCCAGAAGAGCAGTGCACTGATACTGGCTGGTAATCAGTAAATGCCAGCAATTGCTATTTTGCAGCTTGTCCTGGCAATTATGTTTACTTGCTCTCACTCCTTTTCTTTTGTGTTCCATGCATTATATGACAAATCCAGTGGAGCTCATACAGATTATGGTTAGTACGTCTCTCCAAAGAATTTTTATTGAGAAAAAAAAATTCCATATGCGAAACTGTGGACGATGATAACTTCTGATCAGTATAGGCTACTGTTATCCCATTAACACAATACCATGGCTGTGTTGCCTACTTGCCTCATAAGGAAGCCACATGTTTTCTCGATATTTGTTACTATATCCAAAGATTGGTGGAGGCTATTTTCAAAATCTTGAGATCATTTTCCTCATTTGGTTAAAAATGCAGGACTTCTAACACTGGTTAACCAGGATGATGACATATGTGCCCTTGAGGTATTTGTTTCTTCAATCTCATGCATATCTGTAATTTATTCATCACATCACATGTTACTCTTTATGCCTCCTTTTCTCTTGACCAGTTCTTAAACTGTGTCCAGTTTCTTCTGTTCTGCTAATACGTGGACAGAATTAGTACCCAAGATGATAGCTTGATTTGATAATCTATCTTGAGATGCTCTATACTTTTCACAGTGCTCTGCATCTTCAAGTTTGCTTTGTGCATCCGATCTTCACATTCCAGGAATTAGATCTTTACTGGCTGAAACCTGCAAAAAACTGTGTAAATTATTTGGTGATCTATCAGGTGCAAAATCGCGCTGGTGAGTGGATATATGCAACGCCAATACCCGGAACCTTTGTTTGTAACATTGGTGACATGCTGAAGGTTTTTTCTTTACTTGCTTCTTTGCACGTTAGCTTGCAAATCTGATTGTTTCACAACATCAGGCTCTTATAATCCTTCTGGGTTCAGGTTTGGACAAATGGAATATATCAGCCCACACTTCACAGAGTTGTCAACAATTCCCCTCGTTACCGTGTATCTGTTGCGTTCTTCTATGAGGTACGCGCACGCTCTGTCTCTCACACACAAGCGTGCATTCAGAACTTCATATCAACTTAGTTACTGTCGTACTCATTTTTTCCCCTGAAACCAATGGTGCAGTCAAACTTTGATGCTGCAATAGAGCCTGTTGAGTTCTGCCGAGAGAAAACCGGCGGTGCTGCCAAGTACGAAAAGGTTGTGTACGGAGAGCATTTGGTTCAGAAAGTATTGACGAACTTTGTCATGTAAATTTTCTGGGTGCAGATGTGGAGGAATAAATCTGTATTGCAAACGGCACATTATATTTCATCTGTAAGCATGTTTCTTTATAATATACTTATTGGAGCAGATTAAGGCTCTGTTTGGATTCCATCTTCTAAAGTTTAGTTGACTAAAATTAAGAGCTAAACTTTAGACAACTTTAGTTTACTTTTGTGGTCTAATGAACTAAAGCCCTTTTTGTGAGGTTCATTGAACTTTAGACACAACTTTAGACCACATGTTTGGAGCCTCACAAAGAGTTAAAATGATCTAAAGTTTAGTGACCATGGAATCCTAACAATGCCTTGTCCAGCCGTATCTTGTTGTGTAGTGCTGTCAGACGATGATACCTACAAGCTACAGGACTAAAGCATGCCGTCTCTGAAATCTAACCTTAACATGAGTTGCAGGCATGCAGTACCGATGATATCAGAAGGAAATGGGGGAAGATTTCTTCTTGCTGCTGCACGGAATTATCAACAAGCATTAGGCGCCTGGACATGATACAAGCTAGTACATGACTAAAGCATGCCGTCTCTGAGATCTGACCTTGGCATGAGTTGGAGACTTGCGATGCCGATGATATCAGAAGGAAATGGGGCAAGATTTCTTCTCGCTGCTGCACGGAATTATCAACAAGCCCGTCTCTCAAATCTGAATTTAGGCATCAGCCGCCTGGACATGATACAAGTCCGTCTCTGAAATCCGAATTTAGCATCAGGCGCGAAATTGTCTCCATTTCTTCGCCAAACCATCTGCTGATGGAAGGCTCCGGTAAAATCTGCTGAGCCTGAGTGGCGTCGCATATCCTATCCCATGATCCGCAAGTGTCTCGTTCAATCGATTATTGTTAGCTAGCCTTGCCTTGTTCCGACTGATGATTATCGGGTTCAGTTTGAGCACGAATAAAAATCATTCAGATTCATGAGAGGCTGAGACTGATGCCTGTTGTTGCTAATACCACTAGCTGGCTGCAGCTTTCGTGAGAGACTGAAGTGAGAATCCAAGGTTCATCCAGTGTTCAGTGTTCTCCCTCCTGTAGGATGAAACCTGAAGTTGTTGCATGACCTTATAGCTAATGGCTTTGTTTCAGGTATTGTGCCAAGTGTGACTAAGCTCTTACACCTGGACACTAAATTGTTCACGAAATACGTCTTGATAATGCACTAATTTGAACCTGTATATATGTGTTAATATATTTTTTTATGAGAACTCGTTAAAGTTGCGAATTAAGTATTCTCTAATTAGTTTGGAATTGGGAAAGAAGAGGCACGTAAAGGTAAAGTAGACGTGAGAATAAGAACGGCAGGGAGAAGAAATGGAAGCCGATGTGTGCAGTGCTGCTACCAAAACCGTTTCCGAGCCAACAAGTGGCCAGCCCTCTCTCTCCCTGCATGTGGGCCCCTGTCGAGCTAGCAGTCGATGAGTCACGTGATGGATCGGAGACTCCGAATCCGAGCTGTGATCGACTCCGCCGCCTGCCGGTCGCCGGTCGGGCATTATATAAGCAATCGACTAAGAGATAGAGGAGCCAATCGAGGCAAAAGCTCACGCGCATCGTCGGCGTCGAGCATGCGGTCGGCGAGGGTGGCGTGCGCTCCGCCGTCTGCCGCAGCAGCTGGCACGGACGACGCGCCGACGTCCTGACGACGACGACGTCCGCGCGGGAGGATCATCACATGATGGCGCTGTTGTGCAACGACGAGCGGGCGGGCGATGAGCCGGCGCCGCTTGCACCGGCTCCGACTCCGGCTCGAGCGAAGGGCGGCGCGCCGCTCCCGGAGCCTACGCCGGCGGGGTCGGGGCTGTGCGTCAGCGATGCCTGTTGTAACTTCTGGACGGGCGTTGGAAGCGTATAGTTGTTGTTTTTTTTTAAGAGTTAAATGCACCAGAGATCCATTAATTTATGATGAAGTTTCAGTTGAGTCCATCAACTTCCAAAGTGGCTTTTTTGGGTCCATAAACTTTTAAAATGATTCACTGCAGTCCATACCTATTTATTTAACCTTAAATTCAAAACACATTTGCAGAAAACCCCTCCCCACACGCATGCAGGTGCATGCATGGCTCCGGCGCTGGCCTGGGCTCGAGCGCGTGCAACTCGTGCGGGTCGTACTCGAGCACGGGCTTGCCGGCGAGGTTGGGCTCGCCGAGGCCGAGCGTGAAGGTGCAGCCCTGCATCTGGCCGCCGAGGCCGTCGACGTGCTGAAGCTCATGTCGTCGACGTTCCTGATCGTGCTGTGCCAGACCGTCGACCTACGCCACCTGGAGGAGAACCTGAAGAGCGCCGTGAAGAGCTGCGTGATGACGGTGGCCAAGAAGACCCTGAGCACTAGCGCCACGGAGGGCCTCCACAGCGCGCAGTTCTGCGAGAAGGACCTGCTCACGGCGATCGACCGCGAGGCGGTGTTCGCGTACGCGGACGACCCCTGTAGCGCCAACTACCCGCTGATGCAGAAGATGCGGTCGGTGCTGGTCGAGCACGCTGCTGGTGTTGCCGGCGTGCACGCAGCTCTTCACGGCGCTCTCGGTTGTTGCCGAAGTACCAGTTGAGGGTGTAGTTTGCAAACCGAACCGAATAATCCCAAAGTCATGTAAACAAACTTGTAGATCGCTTCTAGCTCTACAATTTTTGTTACTACACCTTTCACTGGATCGGGCTAGTTTGATAGTTTGAGGGAGCCGAAGATTGAGTTTCAGCTTGTATATTTGAGGTGGTATTGATCAGTTCATTCAGTTCATTCAGTTCGCACCATCACCGCGTCAGGCGACCTGGTCCCGCTCTCCTACATCGCGGGACTCGTCACCGGCCGGGCCAACTCCACGGCGGTGGCACCCGACGGCAGGAAGGTGGACGCCGCGGAGGCTTTCAAGATTGCTGGCATCCAGCACGGCTTCTTCGAGCTGCAGCCCAAGGAAGGGCTCGCCATGGTGAACGGCACGGCCGTCGGCTCTGGGCTGGCGTCGATCGTGCTCTTCGAGGCGAACGTCCTCGCCGTCCTCGCCGAGGTCATGTCCGCCGTGTTCTGCGAGGTGATGAACGGCAAGCCCAAGTACACCGACCACCTGACCCACAAGCTGAAGCACCACCCGGGGCAGATCGAGTCCGCGGCCATCATGGAGCACATCCTGGACGTTGCAGCATACCGCTCCCGAGATGGGTTGTGGAGGAGATGGACAAGGACCAGGACCTAGCCTACACTGACCGGAGCGGCCGCCGAAACTACGATCGTGGAGGTCCAGGTCGGCATGGGCCCCGCCGGCGAGCTGCGCTACCCGTCCTACCCGGAGAGCAACGCAACCTGGTCCTTCCCTGGCATCGGCGAGTTCCAGTGCTATGACAGGGTACAGCATGCGTGCTCGTTCGTTTTTTTGTACCCCTCTCAGAGCTTGTAACTGACCTGCTGCGATATCCATGTGCATTCATGAAGTACATGTTGAGTAGCTTGAAGGCGGCTGCCGAGGCCGTGGGCAAGCCGAAGTGGGGCAACGCGGGTCCTAGCGACTCCGGCGGCTACAAGGACTGGCCGGAGGACACGGGCTTCTTCCGTCGTGAGGGCGGGTGGAGCACGGAGTACGGGCAGTTCTTCATGAGCTGGTACTCGAGGATGCTGCTGGAGCACGGCAAGCGCATCCTGTCGGCGGCGACGGGCGTGTTCACGGGGTCCCCCGGCGTGAAGATCTCGGTGAAGGTGGCCGGGATCCACTGGCACTACGGCACCCGGTCCCACGCGGCGGAGCTGACGGCGGGGTACTACAACACCCGGCAGCACGACGGGTACGCGCCCATTGCGCGCATGCTGGCGCGCCACGGCGCCGTGCTCAACGTCACGTGCGTCGAGATGCGGGACCACGAGCAGCCGCAGGACGCGCAGTGCCGCCCCAAGGCGCTGGTGCAGCAGGTGGCCGCCGCGGCGCGGGAGGCCGGTGTCTGTCTGGCCGGGGAGAACGCGCTGCCACGCTACGACGAGATGGCGCACGACCAGGTGGTGGCCACGGCCGCCGACAGGGCTGCCGAGGACCGCATGGTGGCGTTCACGTACCTGCGCATGGGGCCCGATCTGTTCCAGCCCGACAACTGGCGCCGCTTCGCCGCCTTCGTCAAGCGCATGTCCTAGCCGGGCGCACGGGAGGCGTGCCAGGAGCAGGTGGAGCGCGAGGCCGAGGGCGTCGCGCACGCCACCCAGCCGCTCGTGCACGAGGCCGCCGTCGCGCTCACCGATTGATGTGCAGGTGGCCGGCGTTCCCACCCACTGCCGAGATGGTCGTACGTGGAGGAAGGCACGAGCAAGTAAAGCACTAAACCCGGCCACGCATGCACTGCGTGCGTGTGGGAAGGGGTTTTCTACAAATGTGTTTTGAATTTAAGGTTAAATAAATAGGTATGGACTGCAGTGAACCATTTTAAAAGTTTATGGACCTAAAAAGCCACTTTGGAAGTTGATGGACTCAACTGAAACTTCCTCATAAGTTAATGGATCTCTGGTGCATTTAACTCTTTTTTTAAACTCTGAAAAGCTACTAATGGGCCCTGGAAGAACATCCTGCATTGTCGTTCATGAATGCCCTAGGGGAGTAGGGGATTTTCTGTTTCAAATAAAAAATCAAAAGAAGGGGAGTAAAGAGAAAATCAGTCTATGAGAGACATTGGTTTAAAAACTTTCTTGATAAACCTTTTAGTGCAATAGTCAAGAACAATTTAATGGCAAACAAAATCTGACCATAGTCAAATTCACTACCGGACACCCTCTCTTAGCCGAGTGCCTGCGGCACTCGGCAAAGCCCGAAATACGCTCGGCAAAGGGCACTCGGCAAAAAATTAATCGGCAAAGAAGCCTTTGCTGAGTGCCGGAAAAGCACTCGGCAAAGATTTACACTCGGCAAAATGAAAATGCGAAAAAACCCCAAAAATAATAGCAATTTTTTTTTCGGGGGAGGCCGCCATCGGCCAGCGCCCGTCCGTCTCCATCGAAGTCGCCGCATTTTTTGCGCAAAATTCACGGCTAACGCGGCCGGCGGGATTCAAACTCATGACCTCTCCCTCGTGTGTCTGTTGCTCTACCACTGCACTACACTGTCACTTGTGTCTAGATTCCGTTATCTATCCTCATATATTATACTAAATCGAGAGTAAATTGCTTGTTTGAGGCCCTAAACGAATTCAAATCAAAAAGTGGTCAACTACAAAGTTTCATAACTTTTCGAGATCTACAATTTTCATTTAGAAAGTTTTTCCATCCGAGGTCGTTTGAAAAATTCGAATTTCAAATTTGAGAGATTCAAACGTAGTTTTGCATGATAAGATGATTTCAAATAAAAAAGTTGTCAACTACATAGTTTCATAACTTTTGGAGATCTACAATTTTCATTTAGGAAGTTTTTCCATCTGAGGTCTGTCGATGTTTGACCACCGATAGCCTGCCACGGGGGTACTCGGGGCAGTATGTTCGGGCTTCAGCGTATGCAGAACTCGACGGTTAATGCAAGAGACAGTCGATTTATCCTGGTTCAGGCCCTCGATCGTGGATCGAGTAATGGCCCTACGTCCAGCCGGCGTTAGCCTTTGCGTTGGATTGATCGTTAAGTGTTGTGTTGTGTATAATTGTTCTCTTGAACTGACCACCGATAGCCTGCCACGGGGGTACCCGGGGCAGTATGTTCGGGCTTCAGCGTATGCAGAACTCGACGGTTAACGCAAGAGACAGTCGATTTATCCTGGTTCAGGCCCTCGATCGTGGATCGAGTAATGGTCCTACGTCTAGCCGGCATTAGCCTTTGCGTTGGATTGATCATTAAGTGTTGTGTTGTGTATAATTGTTCTCTTGAACTCCCGATTCAAGGAGCCCTGCCCTCCTTTATATAGTCAGGAGGCCAGAGTCCTAGTCGGTTTACAATGAGAGTTCCTAGTAGGATTACAGGATAATACTACTACTAAGATTACAGGGGAAGAATCCTAGTCAGGCTAGTTCTTCTCCCTTCCTTGCGGGGTATCCCATGGGTCCCGCACCGACAAGCCCCCGAGCACTTCATGGTTGAGTTCTGAAAGCCTCGTCTTGTTCCTTCAAGTCTTGTCGAGCAGGAAAAAGCGTCGTCCGAGTGCTTTCTTGAGCGAAACCGTGTAGCGCTTCGTGAGATCTTTGCGTGGTGTGTACCCTTTTGAAGAAAAAAGTAGCCCTATTTGGATGTAGCCCCCGAGCCTCTTGCTGTTTGGCACAAGGAGCTTGAGGGTCTCTTCCTGATTCTTCGTTGAAAGGTTCCCCGGCTTCCTTGTTGAAAAGAGCTCTGATTTAGCTGTGTTCGGGATCTTTTTATCTTGTGGCCTTGAAGTCATCTGTTTTGAAGAAGTGTTCTGAGTGACGTGCGCTTTTTTGAAGAAAAAAGTGCACTCACTGAGTGTAGCCCCCGAGCCTCTTGCTATTTGGAACAAAAAATTGGAGGGTCTTGAATCTGAGTTGTTCTACAGAACTGTATACCTCTCCTTTTGCAACCCCCGAGCATATATCCGGGTTGTTTTGTTCAGGAAGAACTCGGATGCAGAGCCTTGGCGTATTCTCTGGTAGTCTGCTGTTGTCAGATGTAGTTTTATGGTGGTGGTTGAGTGTAAATGCCTTCTGTTCATGGGTTATACTGTGTTGGTATATTCTTCCGAATATGCTCGTCTTCGAGTACTGTTCCCTCTCGCCTGAGTCTTCCATTATTGAGCCCTATCTTTTCACTGTGTCCTTTGTTAGGCTTATTTCATTGATACTCCTAGTCCATGTGCACCGCTCCTTCGATCTATAAATACCCTCCCGAAGTGCTTGTTTTTATTCATTGAACATTCTATCGAAACCTTCGTGGTCATGAACATGGTAGTTTGCGAAGTAGAGCAGCCCCCGGGCGTGTTTTGTGGTTCCTGTGTGTCTTTTCGTAGCTGGAGGAAGTCTTGTGATAGGGATTAGAGGTAGGCTAATCCCACATCAGCATTGTACCGGGATGTACATGGCGGTAGTTGGAGGAAGTCTTGTGATGTGGGCTTTGTTCCTTCATCTGGTAGTTCTGGGTTGATCCTCGTCGCCTGTCCTGAGACTGTCCGGTGCAGATCAACACCATATCCAGCATCACATCGGTCTTGGGTAGACAGATGCCTGCTAGCCTTCTCTGATCCATGTTGTCCCATCGTGCTGCTGATTTCCGCCTTGGGTGCACTACGTCCGTCCTTTGAAGAAAACAGTGTAGCCGATGGCGGTTTGTCCTTTCGAGTAGCAATTTGGGACACGTAGTCGTTCTAGAGCCTAGCCGTGTCCGGGTTCCTCTTTGCTACTTTGTTTTTCATGGTACCGAGTTCGTTGGGTCTTGTAAGGTTTGTAATCTTCTATTTTTGAAGTCGCTTGTAATGGAAAGAATCTTGTCTTCTGAGTTGTCATTTATTTTTCTACTGTAGTCCTGGTTGTTCATGAGATTCCCGAGTTCTTTCCGTAAGGACCGAGTTCTTATGTTCCTTGTAAGGTAGCCATTCTTTTCTTCATGGTTGACGGGTTGTTTTTGTAGTAATCTGATAACCCCATCGTAGTGCTGGATAAGTCTAAAATCTGCCAGTTGAATTGTACCGTTGTGTGGATTTGTGCCCTCTGTCATTTTAGCTGCGCCAGTAAATGGACCGTTGCGTTCTCACACGGTGCTTTAACGGGCCTGGTGGGCCATTTTTATCGCTGTAAAATCTATTTAAAGACCCTTCATCTTCTTTTTCTTTACTGCCCTTCTCTTGCCTTGAAAACCCTAGCTCTCAGAAATCCGCCGTCGCCATTGCCGCCGCCGTCTTAGCGCCGCCGTCCAAACTTTCTCTTCCCCTAGTTGCTTTTTTTGCCTCCGTTAGTACATGGGTAAGAAGAAAACCGCAAGCAAGTCCCAGTCTAACTTCGTGGATGAGGAATCATCACTTTCTTTGATCGAGAACCAAGAGTTTGTGGCTATGAGGGCTGCCCAGAAGGTTTGGCCGGCTCCGACAACAACCGAAGAGCAGCTTCGCGAGCTTGTTAGCGACGGCTTGATCCAAAGCAAGGATTTTGCTGAATGGAGAGCTCTAGGCGAGCATTGGGTCCCTGCTCCCGGCCCTAGTGAGATCGTCCTCTTTGTCTCTTTTGTCCATGCTGGACTCTGCCTTCCCACTTCTGCCTTCCTCCATCGATTCCTTAATTATTTTGGGGTTACTTTGAACCATCTTACCCCCAATGCTGTCCTCCATCTTTCTGTCTTTGTTCATCTTTGCGAAACCTTTCTTGGAATTCCTCCTTCTCTTTCCCTCTTCCGTTTCTTCTTTTGTCTGAAACCACAACCCCGCTGTGATGACACTTCTGTTCTTGGTGGGTGTGGGATTTAGTTCCGTCAGGGTCTCAAAATTAAATTTTTTGATTATGACTTAGTTGACTCTGTGAAGGATTGGCGTTCTAAGTGGTTTTATTCCGCCAACATGATTCCTCCTTTTTCCGTTCATTCTTCTTCTGGTCCCACGGTTAACGATTGATGGGAAAAGAAACTCTTGACGGATTATGGGAACCAGGCGATCAAGCCGCTTGTTGAGAGGATAAGTACTCTAAAACAACAAGGTTTGACCGGCCTTGGTATTATTTCCAGTTTTCTTCGCCGTCGAGTCCAACCTCTTAAGGAGCAAGAAAACTTTGGTTTTGAGTACTCCGGGACAGAGGATCCTTCTCGTATGGTCCCTGCCCTTGAGTTGACCGACGAGGAGGTGCTCGAGCGTCTTCGGAAGATGCTGAAAGGGGTGAACATCGTTCCTTATGCTGTTGTTGAGTATTGCGCTAAGAACCCTCCTCCTGCTATGAGTTGTTTTTCTTTATTCGAGTACTTTTTGGATTTCCTTTGTGGTCTCCACCTTTGTTTAATCTTTCTCATCTGGTTGTTTTACTCTTCTTTGTAGGAATTGGGGCGCAACTTTGTTGACCCAATCCCCCTTGATGCCCTCCCTACCATGGTGAATACTGGGGAGGATCTTGCTGGGGCTTCTGTAATTAGTAAGTTCTAAATCACCACATTGTTTCCTGGAGTTTCTTCCGGAGTTGTTGATGTATATGAAGAATATGTTCCTCGTCTAGTCCCCCGAGGTCCTCGTAGCGTCTCGAAGAGGGGGCGAATGGATGGTTCTTCATCTGGTCTACCTGCTTCCAAGAAGTCTCGCAAGCCAAGTACTCGTCCAGGTACTCCAGTTGTAGCTAGCATGCTCTTAGGTGAGCATATTAATACTCTCTATCCCTTTGTTTTCTTGTTTTTATCTTGAACCGAGTGCTTTTTTTCTTTTTTCAGTGGGTGCCCTGGTGGCCTTAGATGAGACCGAGGAGGAAGAGGATGATGAAGTACCCCTTATCATGCGGCGGTGAGTTGTTTTCATATTCTCCCATCGTTGAAATCCTCCTCTTTGTCTTGATCTTTTTGTAGTAATCGAACATCGGGTTCTTCTGAGGCTCCTGCGCCGGTTTCTTCTGTAGCTCCGGTGTTGAGGTCTTCGGTAGCTCTGGTACCGAGTTCTTCCGGGGCTTCGGTACCGGCTTCTTCTGGGGCTCCGGTACCTGCTATACCGCTCCTGCCACCAAGTGGCGGGGATGTTTTTGCCGCCGTGGTCCCCCCTACGAGGTCCTCGTTCTGTTTTGCAAAGAAGGTGGCTGGGTGAGTTGATTCTAGCTTCGTCTCTTTGCTTCTGTTCTTCTCTTCTCTAGTTCTCATTGGCGATTTCTTTTATCAACTTTCAGGCCTTCGTCTTCTCTCGTTTCTCCATCGACTTCTTCTTAGCCCTCCGTTGTGCCACCGAGTACTGAGCCTCAGGACTCGCAGCATACTGTTGGTGAAGTGGCTGTGGGGGCGACGAAGCTTTCTAGCGATGGTGCCGCTGCAGACTTGGTTGCCCTGGAGGTGACCGTGGCCATTGCTGCGGGTCCTTCTGAGGATTTGGCCTTGGCTTCCCGGGAGGTCGCTCTGGTCGTGCCTTCTTTGCCTCGGCTAGCCTCTCCTTCTCCTTCTCTTGCCTCCGGTGGTTCGTCTTTTGCTGACGATGTGGTGCAGCAGTTTGATGCCACTCATCGACTATCGGAATTAACTGCTGCCTAGGGAAGCTTATCGACCCTTGCGACTTCTTTTGGAGAAAAGCTCCAGGTAAGTTTTTTCGCCGTTCCTTCTTTGGATGTTTGCTTTTCTTCTATCCTTATGCTTTGTTTTTCTTTGTCTCTTTTTGCTCAGTCATTCTCTCATGATCATACCGGCTTCTTTTTCTCGTTTGAAAATGAGAAAAAGTTGTCTTCCAAAGTGAGCGCCCTGAAAGCTGATCTTGACATCCTCCGGGCCGAGATGGAGGCTGAGCGTCAAATGCATTGGGAGGAGGAAAAATCTCTTCGTGCCCGGGTTGTTGAGACCGAGAAGCAGAGGGATGCTGCTTTCTAGGAGGCTCAAAAGAATTTAGAGGCCGTGAAGAACTTGGAGGTCGTGAAGAAGTGCAACGGTATTGCGAGTTCTTTTTGTTTCCTTCTGCATTCAAATCCTCCTTTCTACTGACTTGTTGTTTGTTGTCTTGTCCAGCTCTCCAGGTTGAAAAGTAGAAGCTCTCGGAGGGCGTTGAAGAAATGAAGACTCTTGTTCGTACAAGTCACAACAAGGCTGAGGAGATAATTACTCATGCTGAGGAGGAACTTGCGCTTGCTAAGTTGATTAGGCGTGGAGCTGATAGAGATCTTGTGCAGACCCAAAGAACTATTGAAGACTTATCTAGTAAGTTGGCGACGGCTACTGAAAACTGGAAAGCTTTGTGGAAATCCTTTCGTTCAGTAGCTGACGTTCTCCGAACTCCAGCGGATGATGGGCAATCTTGGGCCCAGTTGATTCCTCGAATTTCGACTCGTTTCCAAGAGTTTGTGAAGAGGTGAGCTCAACTATGTACCAATAATGTCCTGGCCAAGGTCCGGGTTCTTGCTCTAGCGGCTCCTTTGTCCAAGATAGCAGAGGAAGCTGATAGTCAAGAATACATTGATGCCGTTGAGAGGATGGAGCCTAAAGTTGAAGACTTAGCTAGTAGAATAGTAGATAATCTTAACATTGTTCTCCCTTCTCCTGATGATGAGGCTTGATGTATTTGACCTTTATGCCCGTGCTTTGTAATATGACATTATGCTTCTTTTGAATGAAGATTTTTGTTGATGTCTTCTCTGCCTAGATGTCTTGTTTATTCCTTGGATGATTTGTCCAATTGGTCAGAGTTACTTGACTTGCCGAGTACTTTGTCTTGCTTTCGTCTTTGCCTTATAAACAACTCTACGAGCTATCTTGACAAACTTTCTTGATTTGTCGAGTACCGTGTAAACAACTCGTCATATATTGTGTTAACAACCTTTCTTGATCTATCGAGTGCTTGTCTGATTTGTCGAGTACTTTTCTGTCCCATGTAAACAACTCGTTATATATATAGATCTTTGTGTTGACAACCTTTCTTGATCTGTCAAGTGCTTGTTTGGCCTTCTTTTGTGCCATGTAAACAACTCGTTATATGTAGATCTTTGTGCTCTTGGGTATCTCTAGTATAGCCCCCGAGCCTCTTGCTATTTGGAACAAGTAGCTGGAGGGTCTTGTCTTGAAATTGCTCTGGTCTATGCTCAGGCTTAGTTTCAGTTGTTTTGCTTTTTGTTTCGGGTGTTAGCTTGTTAGCTACCCTCATCGGCGAGCTCAAGCATCTTTTCAGCTATTTTGCTCTCGGCTGGGATGCTCAGGCGTCTTCTCAGCCATTTTGCTTTTTATTTTGGGTTTTAGCTTATTAGCTACCCTCATCGGCGGGCACAAGCGTCTTTTCAGCTATTTTGCTCTCGGCCGGGATGCTCAGGCGTCTTTTCAGCCATTTTGCATTTTATTTCGGGTGTTAGCTTATTAGCTACCCTCATCGGCGGGCTCAAGCGTCTTTTCAGCTATTTTGCTCTCGGCCGGGATGCTCAGGCATCTTTTCAGCCATTTTGCTTTTTATTTTGGGTGTTAGCTTGTTAGCTACCCTCATCGGTGGGCTCAAGCGTCTTTTCAGCTATTTTTCTCTCGGCCGGGATGCTCCGGCGTCTTTTCAGCCATTTTGCATTTTATTTTGGGTGTTAGCTTATTAGCTACCCTCATCGGCGGGCTCAAGCGTCTTTTTAGCTATTTTGCTCTCGGCTGGGATGCTCAAGCGTCTTTTCAGCCATTTTGCATTTAAGAAACAACTCGGAGAAAGCAATGATGAGACATATGTTTATCGAAAAAGAATCATCTTTATTGATCATGAATACTGATGTGTCACAATGATACATATGTTTTTGGTGAGCGCTATCTTTGTTGATCATGAACGTTGATCTCTTGCGTCTTGTATACATATTTTCCCTTGAGTTGTTTTCATGCATAGAATCTTCGTAGCTGACTGATGTGCCATTTATTGTTGACTTCTTTTCCGTCTTCAGTTATGAGCTTGTATGCGCCTGGTCCGATGACTTTTGTGATGATAAAAGGACCTTCCCATGGACTGAGTAGTTTGTGGCGTCCATTGGTTTTTTGTATTCTTCTTAGTACTAGGTCTCCGACTTGTAGTGATCGAGACTGTGTATTTTTGTTGTAGTGGCGCCTTAGTCCTTGGAGGTATCTTGCTGATTGCAGGGTAGCATTTACTCTGACTTCTTCTGTACTGTCGAGTTCTAATCTTCGTGTGTGTTCTGCTTCTCCTTCGTCGTATTGCTCTATCCTTGGTGACGCCTAGATCAAGTCTGCGGGTAGTACGGCTTCTGATCCATACACCAGGAAGAAAGGTGAGTATCCGGTGGCTCTACTTATTTGAGTTCGTAGCCCCCATACGACCTTGGGTAATTCTTTAATCCATTTTGATCCATAGTCTACTAGTTCTTCATACAGTCTTGGTTTCAATCCAGCTAGTATGAGTCCATTAGCCCATTCTACCTGTCCGTTGGCTTCTGGATGTGCGACTGATGCGTAATCTATGCGGAAACCACAATCCTGAGCCCAACTTTGGAATTCTATGGCCGTGAAGGGAGAACCCAAATCTGTGATGATTCGATTGGGTATGCCGAAGCAATGCATAATGTCTTGGATGAACTCGACTGCTTTGGCTACGCTGTATTTTGCTAGTGGTTTGAATTCAATCCATTTGGTGAACTTGTCGATTGCCACGAAGATGTACTCGAATCCGCCTTTTGCTTTCTTGAGAGGTCCTACTTGATCCAGCCCCCAGCAGGAGAAGGGCCAAGCAGGTGGTATGCAGATGAGGTTGTGGGCTGGCACATGAGCTTGTCTTGCGAACATCTGACAACTTTTGCATCTTCTGATGAGTTCTTCTGTGTCTTTCAAAGCGGTTGGCTAGTAGAAACCAGTGCGAAATGCTTTGCCGACTAGTGTTCTTGAAGCAGCGTGATTTCCACAGCAACCTAAGTGTATTTCGTCTAGGATTTATTTGCCTTCTTCAAATGAGACGCATTTTAGGAGTACTCCTGATGACGCGGCTCTTCTATATAGCTTGTCTCCTACTAGGACGTAATTCTTGCTTCTGCAAACAACTCGGGTAGATTCCTGTTTTTCTGCTGGTAACCTATTCTCTTTGATGTAATCAATAAAGACCTGGGTCCATGAAGTGGTGATTACCAAGATCTTGTTGTCTTTGGCTGAGATTTTAGGGGTTATCTCACCGGTTTGTTTGATAGAGGGAGCTGATAGCTCCTCTATGAATACACCGGGTGGGGCCTTCGCCCTGTCTGATCCAAGCTTGGCGAGGATGTCTGCCGCAATATTAGAATCCCGCAGGACATGTAGAATTTCTAATCCTTGGAAATGTTTTTCAAGTTTTTGGATTTCAGCACAGTAAGCACCCATGTTTTCTTTGGTGCAATCCCAATCTTTGTTGACTTGGTTGATGACTACTGCCGAATCGCCGTATATGAGTAATCGCTTGATTCCGAGGGTAATTGCCACTCGTAGCCCATGGATGAGAGCTTCGTATTCTGCTTCATTGTTGGTAGCTTGCCATAATATCTGGAGGACATACTTGAGTTGTTTTCTGTCCGAAGAAATTAGGAGGACGCCTGCACCGGCTCTGCCTAGCTTGAGTGATCCATCAAAGTACATCTTCCAATGATCAAGGATGGTGCTTGACACGGGTTATTGAATTTATGTCCATTCAGCAACAAAATCAGCAAGGGCTTGGGATTAATTGCTTTCCGTGGGGTGAAATCGATGTTGAGAGCACCGAGTTCAACTGCCCACTTGGAAATGCGCCCTGTTGTGTCTTTGTTGTGTAAGATGTCTCCTAGTGGAAAATCTATCACCACGGTAATCTTGTGGCTTTCAAAATAGTGGCGAAGCTTGCGTGAAGTGATTAGTAGGGCGTAGAGTAGTTTTTGCACATGCGAGTACTGGATTTTTGATTCCGACAGCACTTCGCTGATGTAGTATACTGGCCGTTGTACCTTATATATGCGACCTTCTTCTTCTCTTTCTACTACTATTGCGGTGCTGACTACAGTAGAAGTTGCCGCAATGTATAGCATCATGTCTTCGTCTTTCTTTGGAGGTGTTAGGACTAGTGAGGATGTGAGGTATTCCTTAAGTTTCTTGAAAGCTTCATTGGCTTCTTCTGTCCACTCGAACTTGTCTGTCTTCTTTAGCAATTTAAAGAAAGGTAACTCTTTTTCGCCCAGTCTTGACATGAAATGATTTAGTGCCGCCATGCAGCCTGTTATCTTCTGCATGTTTTTGATACTTCGGGGAGGGCCCATCTCTGTTATGGCTCGAATTTGCTTGGCGCTTGTTTCAATTCCGCGATGACTGACCAAGAATCTGAGTAGTTGTCTTGAAGGAACTCCGAATACACACTTGTTTGGGTTCAATTTCCACCTCCATCTTTTTAGATTCTCGAAGGTTTGTTTTAAGTCTTCAATCAGTGCATCCAGATTCTTTGTTTTTACAACCACGTCATCCATGTATGCTTCTATGTTTTCGCCGATCTAATCTCCAAGGCATGTTTGGATAGCTCTTTGGTAAGTGGCTCCAGCATTCTTGAGTCCAAACGACATGGTCTTGTAGCAGTAGGCGCCGAACGGAGTGATGAAAGATGTCTTGCTTTGGTCCTATTCTTTTAATGCGATCTGGTGATATCCGGAATAGCAGTCCAGAAAGGATAATAGGGCAGATCCTGCCATTGAATCAACTATCTGATCAATGCATGGTAGCCCGAACGGATCTTTCGGGCAGTGTTTGTTGAGATCTGTGTAGTCGACACACATGCGCCATTCGTTTGTATTCTTTTTTTGTACTAGAACTGGGTTTGCTAGCCAATCTAGATGAAGGATTTCTCTGATGAATTCGGCTACCATTAGTTTTGTAATTTCCTTTTTAATTGCTGCCTTCTTGTTAGGAGAGAATCATTGTAGTCGTTGTTTCACAGGCTTGGAGCCTTCATTGATATCAATTCTGTGCTTAGCCAACTCTCTTGGGACCCCTGGCATGTCGGCCGGCTTCCAAGCGAAGATATCTTTGTTGTCTCGAAGAAAGTTGGTGAGTGCGAGTTCCTATTTTGCTGATAGGTGTGCACTGATGGTTGCTATTTTTGAGAGATCACCGGTGCCTAGGTCGATTTGCTTGACGATGGCTTCTTTTGGTGGTGCTAGGATGCTTGGCTTTTTAGCCAGTATCTCTAGTTCTTCTTGACCTATTTCTGCAGCAATAGTGGCTATTTCTTTTCTTCCATCATTTGCTTGCGCTCTTGCTGCAATTTGAATAGCCTGAACATCACAGTCAAATGCGCGCTTTAAATCACTCTGAAGAGAAAGAACACCGTTAGGCCCTGGCATCTTAAGCAATAGGTACGGATAATGCGGTATTGCCATAAATTTTGCTAGTACCGGGCGCCCGAGGATTGCGTGATATGATGATTCGAAGTCTGCGACTTCAAACTTGATGAACTCTGTATGGTAGTTTGAGGGAGTTCCAAAGGTAACCGGTAGAGTTATTTGTCCAAGTGGCATTGCTGCCTTGCGGGGTACTATGCCATAAAAAGGTGTGCTTGTTGGTGTGATCATCCCGGCAAGTTGTAGTCCCATCTTCCTTAGAGTTTCTGAAAAAATAATGTTGAGTCCGGCTCCTCCGTCGATTAGTACTTTCGTAACAGTCCTACCGGCAATGGTTGGATCTAGAACCAGTGGGTAATGGCCTGTGTTTCGTACGCTAGCCCATTGGTCTTCTCTTAAAAATTGGATTAGATACTCTGACCAATTGAGATATCTTGGTGTAGCAAGTTCTGCTGCCATAATGGTTCGTAACGCTAGTTTTTCTTGATGTTTGCTTCTGGAATCTGGAACCCCGGCAAAGATTACTACCACTGTCCCTCTAGATTTTTGGAATCCCTTGTCTTCAAGGTTGTCTCCTTCTTTTTTCTGATTGTCTTCTTTATTGTTTCCCTTGCTATCTTTTCTAGTGTATCTTTCGTTGAAGGTGTAGCCATTTCTGATGGTGTGCTTTCCGTTGGGGTGCAAGGGGCAACGTATGTTCTCAATGTCGTCATATCTTCTGGGTTTTGAAAACTTCTTTGATTTGTCAGCCATTGCTACTGTGTTGTCCGGACCACGCTTTCTTTCCTGATGTCTGCTGTTTTGATGAATTTGCCTATCCGGGTTGTCTCTGTTGTTTCTATTCGGGAATCTTTCTCGTGTCTTCTCCTCTGCAGTAATCATCTTTTCCACTGTTCTTCTGAATTCTTCGTTGTTTCTTGGGTTCTCTTTGTAGAAGTCTTGAAATTGCCACCTAGCCATGATTCCGTGAGAAAAAGCTTCGATTACTTCTCTTTGGGTGATGTCATGTACTTGAGCTCGTAGTTCGCCAAATCATCGATAGTAATTTCTTAGACTTTCCCCTCCCTTCTGCTTGAGTCCTTTTAATTCTGCGTGGGTCATTGGATGTGTAATAATTCCCGTGAAATTTTCACAAAAAGCTCTTTGCAAGTCTTCCCAATTTCTGATTGATCCTGGATTTGGTTTGTCGAACCATTGAAGTGGCATGGTTTCCAGGGCCATGGAAAAGAACAAGGTTTTGATGTCATCATCCCCACCGGCCAATTCAATAGATTGTGAGTAAATCCTGAGCCATTGCTTTGGTTTGGTCTTGCCATCATACTTGGAGTGGTTGGACAACTTGAACTTGTGAGGTAGTCGTATCAAAGCAAGTCTGTTTGCAAAACAGGGGAATCTATCGTGCGTTCTGGCTTCTGTATATTCTGATTCTGCACCCCCTTCTTGCCAACTGTCATCTTAGTGAGAGTAGTTCTGTATGTCTGTCCGAGTAGGCATTTCGCTTTTGGCCTTTCTTGGTTGTTCGACTCGGTTGTTTTGACTATGATTTCTTCGGCTCTCTCCATTGTGACTTCCACTTGGTCCAAGTCTTTCGAAAGCGGACTTCCTTTGATTTTGATCTTCCTGTTCATGAGATGTTGCTCTTCCATTGTGCGTCCTAAGGACTGTTGATCAGAGGAAGTCCTGGAGATGTTCTTGTTTTTCATTGGGATGTGAAGTTGCCCTGAGTTATTCTAGTGCTTCTCGGATCTTATCGTAGGGTGTATTTGCTGCTCGTCCTTCTTTGACTTCTCGCTCTAATTTTCTTCTATTGTACTCGGCTAGATCTGACTCATATTTGACCCAAGTGTCCTTTTGCTGCTTAGCACGGCGTTGACGTCCTTATTTCAATTTATTCTTTCTTTCTCTCGCTTGCCTCTGACTTTCAGTCTCACCATCGTGCCCCTGGATAAATGGTGATATGTTGGATTCGGATTCATCTGAAGACCTCACGTCGGTTACTTCTTGGGGGATCAATGGTGATCGAGGACGGAGAATCATCAATACTTCTCTAGCGTGAGTTGTTCTGTCATCGTCGTTGATTTCTGTACAGCCAGAGCTGTTGATAACTTCAGTAGAGGTTTCAAGGTCATAGATCAAATCTCCTTCTTGGTAGGGTAGAATTGCTGTTGTCGTATCGTCGACTAGTTGGGTGTCGTCATCCTCAGGAATGGTACCTAGCCAGTGAATGATGTAGTCTTGAGATGTTATAGTTAAAACGAGACCTTCCTGGGCTCCTTTCAGTGGCATTCTAAGCACGGGATAGGTGGATCCTTCGTGCCATCTCTGATAAGGTGTTGCCATGTTGTGGAGTCCGAACGGAAGAGGACCCGACTTCTTTGAAGTACTTCTAGTGAACTCCGAGTAGTATTCTTGATAGGTTGACGTCATGTTCCGGAGCTTTGTCAGAAAAGAACTTGGTTTTCCGAAAGAACTCGGATAAGACTTCGTCTCAGAAGCGGAACTTGAGTTCGAATCGGATGCATGAAGTCGTGGAATCCGAGTTGGATTGGAAATCACGAGCTGCGCGAATCTTCCAACAAGCTGATCTGTCGTTGTTGTTGAACTGAAAGAGTCCTGATGATGATCTGAATCTTCGAGGAGATGGCCTTGGAGCTTGCCATCATCGTCTGCCTCGTAGATCCATGAACCGAAGATGAAGATTGACCCCTTCGAGAAGATCATGTTGTCGAGGTCCATCGAGCTCTCGGATGCAAAATCGCCGAAGACCCCTATCTGGCGCACCAGCTGTCGATGTTTGACCACCGATAGCCTGCCACGGGGGTACCTGGGGCAGTATGTTCGGGCTTCAGCGTATGTAGAACTCGACGGTTAACGCAAGAGATAGTCGATTTATCCTGGTTCATGCCCTCGATTGTGGATCGAGTAATGGCCCTACGTCCAGCCGGCGTTAGCCTTTGCGTTGGATTGATCATTAAGTGTTGTGTTGTGTATAATTGTTCTCTTGAACTCCCGATTCAAGGAGCCATGCCCTCCTTTATATAGTCAGGAGGCCAGAGTCCTAGTCGGTTTATAATGAGAGTTCCTAGTAGGATTACATGATAATACTACTACTAAGATTACAGAGGAAGAATCTTAGTCAGGCTAGTTCTTCTCCCTTCCTTGCGGGGTATCCCGTGGGTCCCGCACCGACAAGGTCTTTTGAAAAATTCAAATTTTAAAATTTTCAAATTCAAACGTCGTTTTTGCATGACAAGATGATTTCAAATCAAAATGTTGCCAACTACAAAATTTCATAACTTCTTAAGATCTACAAAGTTTATTTTGGTCATTTGTCCATCTGATATAGTGGTAGTAATATTGTTCACAAATCTTATATATCTCTCTTCTACTTTCATGAAACTAATATGAGAGATATGAGAGAGATATAGATTTTATGAACAACGTTATTGTCGCTTTGTCAAATGAAGAAATGACCAAAATAAACTTTGTAGATCTTGAGAAGTTATACAACTTTGTAGTTGAAAAGTTTTTCATTTGAATTCATTTAGGGCCTCAAAAATTGCTTTGAAAAAATGATTTGCCGATGGCCAAAAAAATGCACACGGCAAAATGCCTCTTTGTCGAGTGCCAAAACAAAGGCACTCGGCAAAAACGCATTTTGCCGAGTGCCAAAAAATGGCACTCGGCAAAATACATCTTTGTCAAGTGCCAGAAAAAATGCACTCGGCAAAGACGCATTTTGCCGAGTGCCGAAAAATGGCACTCGGCGAAATACATCTTTGCCGAGTGCCGAAAAAAAACACTCGACAAAGCCATCTTTATCGAATGTTTTTTTTTTGTCGAGTGTATTTTATTTGACACTCGGCAAAGACCGTCTTTACCGAGTGTCCGATAAAATACGCTCGGCAAGGTGCCGGTTTCCGGTAGTGATTTAAGCTCAAAATTGAATTTAATCAGATCGTTTTCACCCTTTTAATGTACCACGCCCATCCAATTCCTAGCGGACTACTGCAAGTTAGTTCCTTGTAGATCTTCTTTCCGTTTCTTGTGTGAAAAACAACATATATACAAATAATATAGTAAATCATTTTGGGCCATTATTTATCGACGACCTTTTCATTTATAGTATCTTCTGTAAAAGTTGGTTGTTTGTGGTCTTCTGTTGTTTGATCCAATTATTATTTTCTATTTGTATTTTAATCCTATTCTATGCGGATTTTAATTACGTTTTCTTGAAGAATTTAACTAATGACTAGTTCAAACCTTTTCTGCAGACCGCTCTAATTATCGTTGACGTTTTTGCTATCTATGTTTTCTGCTTCATGGCTCATTAACACTGCACAGCAGACTGAAGATTGTTAACATTGAGGCATTGAGCGATGGTGCTCGTGCAATAGCAGTAGGCTAAATATATTGGTACAATAATGCATGTACCGGATCTAGCTTATATAATGTGTTAAAGGTAACAAGATATTTTGATTTCTGTTCTTATATAGCTTAACAAACTATTGTTGTCGCAGCCTCCCAATGTGTTTTTTCCCTTTCTAAGGAAAAACAATCTGTGATTCATATTTATTTCATAAAACGTGTTAACGTTGAAATACTTGCTTCCCATCTTCCAAACCGTTATATTATTAAAGTCTAGGTGACTTTATTTATGCTGATGCAACTTCAGTTGGCATCTGTTTTTCTTCGCATTTTCATTGACATACTTCTTTCCATAAAAAAATTGACATGGAATTCCGTGTGAAAGCATTCCTTCTACTCATCATACCCCCCCCCCCCCCGTGAGCCATTGCCTGATGCCGCACTTGCACCCCCCGCAACCCTAGCCCTTGGCGGGCCCCTCCTTATCGCCGTCGTCGGTGCCAGCTCCCTATCCAACACCAACGCCCGCCTCCCCCTCCCACTTCCCCTTGCAGCACCTACTGCCAGCCATGTGTGACCTCTCGTCCACATCGGTCTCCTCCCCGTCGCCGACCTTGCCGCCGTTGGCGCCGGCGCAGGCTGTCGCCTCGGCCACGGCGACCGCCTCTGGCTCCCCTCCCTTCCCTCCTTCCCCCTACCCTTGCGTGCCCCCTCCGTGGTGTGACCTTGACGCCGAGGCCTACGGAATTGGGGTTCCGATGTCGTGCCACGCCGGCCACCCGCCGCAGGAGCCGGGGCCGGCGAGCGAGATGGCCCCGCCAACCTAGGCCCACCTGCCGTCGACGATGCCGGTCGGCGCATGGAACACTGGCTGCTTACGTCACGCCGCCTACTATTGTTGATCTGGTCAGATCCGCGTCATCCGGGCCTTCTAGGCCCGTGGCTCTCCGAAGGCCGCCACGGTGAAGGGTTGAGATGGCGACTAGAGGGGGGTGAATAGTCTTTTCTAAAACTTAATCGCGTTGGCTAACCGATACAAATGCGGAATTAAAACTATCGGTCTAGCCAAGACTATACCCCACTATATATGTTCACTAGCACCTTGCAAAGATAACAAATATGCAACAAAGGTGCCGGGCTAGCTAGAGCTCACCTAACCAATTCTAGGAGCAAGGTTACACATACCTATGCCACTAGTACTTTAAGCAACAAGGGAGCTCCTACACATGCTAGTAAGCAAAAGCACAAAGCTAACTAAGCTCACTAACAATGCTCAATAACAAGGCAACCAATGCCTAATTAGAGAGCGCAAATACTTAGCTACACAAACTAAGCAATGTGACTAACAAGGTTACTAAAACCAAATTAGCCACGTAAGGGAACTACTTCTATGCTACACAAGCAAGATGGTAATTAGCAAGCTACACAAGATATCTAATTACAAGAGCAACTACACAAGCTTAATATGTATAAAAGTAATTGCAAGCTTGTGTAATGGGGTTGCAAACCAATGGGAAGAACAAGGTTGACACGATGATTTTTCTCCCGAGGTTCACGTGTTTGCCAACACGCTAGTCCCCGTTGTGTCGACCGCTCACTTGGTGGTTCGGCGGCTAATTAGCATCACCTGCTAAGCCCGCACGTCGGGCGCTACAAGAACCTACCCCTTGAGTGAGGGTAGCTCAATGACACGCTTTACTAGAGTTGCTCTTCGTGGCTCCCGCGGGGCGAGCACAATGCCCCTCACAAGCACTTCTCCGGAGCGCCGCACAAGCTTCTTGCGTGCTTCGACGGAGACCACCACCAAGCCGTCTAGGAGGTGGCAACCTCCAAGAGTAACAAGCACCACCGGCTTGCAACTCGATCACCTAGTGCCACTCGATGCAACCTCACGATGCAATCGCACTAGAATCGCTCACTCTCACAATCGAATGATCACTATCAAGTATGTGTGAGATGAAGGGCTCCTAAGCACTCTCAAGCATGGACACAAAGTCCCCCAAGGTGCTCCACACCAGCCATGGATGAAGGCCACTTCTATTTATAGCCCCAAGGGCTAAACTAGCCGTTACCCCTTCACTGGGCAACGGTCGGGCCGACCGGACGCTCCGGTCGTGTTGACCGGACGCTGGACCTCAGCGTCCGGTCGCCCGCAGACGGCCACATGTCCTGATTCCAACGGTCACTTGACCTGACCAGACGCAGCAGCTTCAACTGACCGGACGCTGAACCCCCAGCGTCCGGTCATTTCTAGTAAGGTCCCGAACATGACCGGACGCGTCCGGTCGAACGCGATCGGACGCAGCACCAGCGTCTGGTCACTCTCCAGCTACTGCTACACTCCACATCAGCGCGACCGGACGCAGGCAGGCAGCGTCCGGTGCTTTTGGATCCAGCGTCCGGTCACTTGACCAACGCTGGCATCTCCTCCATTCTCTTCACCCTTGCTCAAGTGTGCTAACCACAAGAATTTGCATCCGGCGCAATAGAAAGTAGGCATTCCATTTTCTCGAAAGTGCCGACACAATAGAGAGGGACCCAAAACCCATCTCACCCCTGCAAACACCACCTCCTTTGTAAATGTGCCAACACCACCAAGTGTACACCATCATGTGTATGTGTGTTAGCATTTTCACAATCATTTCCCAAAGGATGTTAGCCACTCAACTTGCCACGCCACTTGATCCTAGCGACAATGCAAAGTTAGATCACTCGAGTGGCACTAGATGACCGATATGCAAACTAGTTTGCTCCTCTTGATAGTACGTCCATCTATCCTAAACCCGGTCATAAACTTCTCTACACACCTATGACCGGTGAAATGAAATGCCCTAGGTTATACCTTTGCCTTGCGCATTCCATTCTATCTCCTCCAACGTCGATGCAACATATGCACCAACACGATCAACAATGATATGATCCACTTCATATCATCACGTGATCATATTGGTTCATCGATCTTGACTTTACTTGCTCTTCACCGTTGCCATCGTCCATCGGCGCCAAGTCTTGCTCAAGCTTCACCGCCACGCGGTCCATCACTCCAAAGCCTTTGACTTGCCCTTCACGCTTGCAACCGGTCCATCAAGCCAAGTCTTGTCTTGATCTTCTCCACCTTGATCACATGACTCAATGTCATGTCTCATGTGCAGTCAGCTCCTTCATCATCACATGTGTGAGCTTTGCAACATCTTCAAGCTATTTTCACCTCCATGGCATATGTTGCTCACACATATGTACCTATGGACTAATCACCTGTGTATCTCACATAAATACAATTAGTCCACCTAAGTTGTCACTCAATTATCAAAACCAAACAAGGACCTTTCACACGGCGCCAGTAGCCACCCCTAGGTCCGGGCAGTGCTAGAGTCTGTCCAATCGGACGGTATCATCGGTCCGGCACCTTTCCCCACCAATTATTCCCATCAAAATTTTTCCCGCCCAATTGGCTGGCTCCCAGCGCGCGCCGGCCAATCTGCAATGCGCGTTGCGTGGGTAGGCACGCAGGAAGCGAGGGACCGCAGATTATTTTTCTATTTCATTGATTTGCATGCGGTACACTAAAAAAAGTCATAACTACTCAACCGAGTATTTAAATTAAATTCCAATCGTACCATTGTGTTTCTTATAATAAATGCTTTAAAAGAAGATCCCACATGGATATATTTAGATAAAGTTTTATTAACGAACATTAATTTTATAAAGATAGAACATTTTCTTTTACTTAGCTGAGACGATGTTCTAGTTTTAGAGAACAATGTTCCGTCTTCGTAAGAAAATATTATTTGTTTAAAAGAATATATTTTAGTTTTAGATTCATAAAATTAGTATTATAATATACATAAAAATAAATACATAATACAAATAAAAAGTAATAAAATCTAGAGCAAAGCATAAGAAAAAAAAATAAAAACACATAATAGAAAAAATTTTAAAAGAACATGATACTTTTCAAACATCCTAAAATATATTAGAAAACATCACATGTGTACTAAGTAAACATCACTAAATATGCCATATAATATTACTGAATATATTACAGAACATCACATATATATTACGTGAACATCACTAAATACATCATAGAACACCACATGTGTACTAAGTGAACATCACTAAATACATCATAGAACATCACTAAATACATTATAGAATATCGCATATATATTACGTGCATCACTAAATACATCATAAAACATCACATGTATACTGTGTGAACATAAAAAACACCATAGAACATCAATCACATGTATACTACGAGAACATCACATGTATATTACGCGAAGATCGTAAAAAATACATTATAGAACATTAAATACATACTACGAGAACATAAAAAATATCACAGAACATTACATGTATAATACGTGAACATAAAAAACATAAAACATCACAACTATACACATGAACATCACAAAAAATAACATAGAGCATCATAAAAATAATAAGAATAGAAAAGAAATAAAAGAAAGGTAAAAATATAAAAAATGAAAATAATAATAAACACATAAAACTTAAAAAGAAAATAAAAAATGAATGATGCACGAAAATAAATAAAAAGAAAATAAAATAAAAAATATATAAGGAAGATTAAAAAATAAAAAACATGAATCAAAGGAAACATAATTAGAAAAGAAACAAATAAAACAAATAAAAAGAAATCAAAAAGAAAAAAAATAAAAAGAAAAGATAAAAATAGAACATCACAGGTACGTCGCGAACATAAAAAACAATAAAGAAAAGGAAAAAAAAGAAAAAGAAATAAAAAACATAAAATATAGAAAAACTAAAATAATAATAGAAATCACATAAAACAAAAATAGAAATGAAGCACGAAAAAAAAGAAAAAGAAAAAAAGAAAAGAAAAGAAAAGAAAAGAAAAAAGGAAAAGAAAATAAAAAAAGGAAAACATACGTACCTACCTACGCTGCTCTCGTCCCTGGCCCGTCGCTATAACACCCTAGGTGTTTGGCTTCCACTAATTGCATTTCATTTCATAAACATGTGCATCATCTATCTCATCATGCCATTGTTGCTGAAACATGCATATGCAACATTATCAACTGTGTGTGTTTCATACTGGATTGTTGTGAATAGTAATGGTGTAACCTGTGAGTGCAACATGAATTTCTCATACCTTGAAACATGGCAATATGGTAGTAATGTGACAAGTGTAAAATAACAACCAAGTCATGAAACATGTGAAACATGGAATTGAAACATATGAGTGAATTGCTTGTTTTATTTGCTTTATCACATGTGATCATTAGAAGTTAGTATAACAATTGTGTAAGGTGGTTGATCATGGTCTAATACACCTTAACTACACTTAGGATAATTGTTTGGACATTGTTCATATAGATCAAAATGACAAAATTGCCCTCAAGTGGAAGTTTGACTGGAATTGACCCCTAGAGTGCCACAGTTTGACCGATTCAAAAGACCAACTTAGAGACTTTGCATGGCTGTGCACTCCTTACCAAAGTTGTAGCTAATTTATCAAGGAACAAAAGTTATTTTATGATCATCTCATGAAAATGGCTAGAACATGCTCAAACATGACCCACAAGTCAGAATTTCATGCTGATTTCACACTTTGAAAATATTCTAAGTCTTAACTACATTTTCAGTTGGATCAAGCCCACTTTGGCTTGATGTAACTGCTGATCCATGGCGAATTAGAGGATGGTCCTTGAAAATAAGTTGTAGATGGATGGTAGGCCTACATTTTTCATGTACACTATTTTTGCAATAGATCGATGGATTAGCCGTGTTGACGCGTCAAATACGTGCTGTCAGTCATCACCATCGAACACTGAATCGCCATTTTCAGAAAACGTTCAGTGAACGTCATGGCCGACCGGCGCAGGAGCCGCTTGCCGCGTGGCATTCATGCTCGGCCGAAGCCACCATGTCACGCGTCCGCGCTCCAGAAGAGGGCCAGTGCCTGCCCGAACGCACCGCCTACCCCATTCGCTTCCCTCTCACCTTCTCCACGCACAGCGCCGAGTCCACAGCCATTCGCCATTCCCGATCGAGCGTCGCCATCGTCGTGCTCGCTTGCCACCGTGAAAACACGTTGCCCAGCTCGTCTATGGCTTTGCCGTGATCCCCTCTACCTTCTCCACCCCACCGTCGATCCAATTTTGCCTTGGTAAGGGCGAATCGCCGTTTTCTTCCACCGCCGCCATGGCTGTTTTCGCCGAAGATGGCGCTCCACGCGGCCAGTCGCCACCGTGGCCTTCCCATCCTATCTCTTTCTCACGCTAGGTCCTAGGAGCGCTGCTGAAGCTCGTAGGGTCACCATTAGGGGCTGCGACGCTGTCGTCTCGCCAGAGCCGGCCATGCCGCGGCCGTGCACCGCCATGCTCGTCGCCAACCCCGGTAGCCACGCCAATAGCATCAATTGAGGACACTGCTAGATGCACACTGATGTAGTGAACACCATAGCACCGTCGGGTTCGCCGGAAGAGTCGCCGGCGATGAGATTCGTCGCCGCCCTATTCTCCTCCCCTACCTGTCTCTCTGTCACATGGGACCCGCACGTCAGTCGTTGACGCACGCAGGCGGGAGCCTGGCTGGGCCACGCCGTTGCTAGGCTGCGCTTGCGCATGAGTCACGGGCCGCCGTTTCTTCGGGCCGGCCCACCAGTAGTGAATTGGTTTTCTTGTTTTGTTTTGTTTTATTATTTCATAGATTTGTGTACATATTCAAAAATATGTAGCTCTTAGATGGTAGATCCAAATGATGTGGTTCTAATTTTGTTGAGTTCATAATGATGTCTAGTTTCTACTAAAAATATAATCTATGCCATGTTCTGTTATGAAAATGAGAGTTACTATTTATCTCTTTTAATCATGCAAGAAATAGGGGTAATTATATCTTTTTCTAGGTAGCTCCAAAGGGCATGAAATTTTTATGGTGTATTGCTCATATCATGAATAGCTTGTAGTTAAATTTTCATAAATTTTG